>NC_067227.1:3925000-4152500 GCF_019924925.1 Ctenopharyngodon idella
TTCTGTCATTAATTACTCACCCTCGTGTCGTTCCACACCCGTAAGGCCTTTGTTCATCTTCGTAACACAAATTAAGATATTTTTAATAAAATCCGATGGCTCATGAAGCAGTGTTTTGAAATCGCCCATCACTAGATATTGTTGAAAAGTCATTTTGTTTTGTTTTTTGCTGCACAAAAAGTATTCTCGTCGCTTCATAACGTTAAGGTTGAACCACTGTAGTCACGTGAACTGTTTTAAATATGTCTTTAGAAGCTTTCTGGTCATCTGAAAGTGTTAATTAACTTGCTGTCAATGCAGGCCTCACTGAGCCATTAGATTTCATCAAAAATATCTTAATTTGTGTTCTGAAGATGAACGAAGATCTTACGTGTGAGGAACAACATGAGGGTGAGTAATTAATGATAGAATTTTAATTTTTGGGTGAACTAACCCTTTAAACTATGTCATTAATTACTAGTTGTTCAGTTTGGTTCTATACACACAGCATAGAATTTTTGTAAATGTGGTTGTCACTACCTGCATCACTAAAAGGTGAATTGACACCTGAATTTAATAGTAGTGTGTACCACAGTGTACTTCTTTTTCACAACGGTGTACAATATTCTAAATTAAATAGAGAACATTACTGAAGAAAAGTGACATCATCTGGAGTGTTTGGTTGGTCTGATAGCATACTGGGCACATTTACTGACATCATACTGTACCTCTGTATCTGATGTGTCTCCAGATACAGTGGTGGTGTTGTCCTCTGCTTGGAAGTTTAGGAAGGAAGGTCTCTCATGCTCATAATCGTAGCCGTTATTTGAGCGCAGGGTAGACATGCCGCTGTCCACACAGCTGTCGGGGAGGCTGTCTTCCTCACAGCTGCGTCTGCGCATGGGGTCGCACAGGGCCAGGGCCAGAGAATCACAGCTCGGACTGCGACCCTCCATCAGCCGAAAATGATCATAGTCCTCGTCCGCACATGTGTTACAGCACCTAAGGAAGTATTCATTGTGACAACAACACAGTTACTAGAAACTATATTTGCATTTCTCGAAGGAAAAAGCAGATAGCAAAATAAATTTTGGATGTAGTCTGTATGTTTGTGCTGAATTAATGCAGTGGTTTAATACAAAGTTTTAGAGTTTATAATGTGTGATCAATATCATGTAGCAAAGACCTCAACTCTAGAGTTAACTGCAAATGGGTCAATGACATGAGAGGTCATTTTTTTGTCCAAAGGCCTTAATAATAATAAAAAACAAAGATATGACATACAAAGTATGTAAGGTAATACAACTAGTTCTCTTTTATTGAATCCAAAAGATTTTAATTATATTTTGCTACATATAAGTGTCAAAAGGTCATTCGGTTTAACCGTCCAAAAGCCAATACAGCCATTTCATTTGTGATTAAAAGATTTTAAAATCTAATAAGTATATGTATTTTTTATTCTGGCATGATTTTATAACATCATATATAAACAGCGCAAAATGGTATTAAAATTATGTGTAGAAGTCGTTGCTTTGTTATGAGAAAGAATGTCCGGAAAAATGAATTTCATTGATGTCATTTGGAGTAACCAATATAAAGGGACCATTTTGGATCAAGTCATGTGGTCAATATCATGTGACAGGATGTGACATTATTCAGACACCTGCAAAGGACCACATGGCTGTGAAGCAAAGTAACTAACTCTCTCTTAACTATATGAAAAATTTATGTTTTCACTTGCTCATTCGCATGTCCTAAAACATCAGGTCATTCGGTACAACCGTTATAAAACATGGAAAATGTTGTAATATTTTAAAAACTTGTACTAAATATAAAATGTTTGATTGTCTTTTTGCTAGATAGCTAGCAAGCTAACTAGCTAGCTAGCTAGATATCAGCTTGTTAGCATTTTTTGAAAATATCATCATTTGGTATAACCAAAAGTGTCATTCGAAAAAACTGAAATTGTGGTTAAACCGACTAACTTTTTATTAATGAATTAAATTTTGTCCATCTTGTAAAAAATGACAAAAGTAGTGTTAATTAATTATAAAAAAAAAACACATAATCTCATTGTTAACACTTAATAAACTTCAAAATTTATTATATCTCCATTATGTTTTTTACACTTTTAAAAACCTTATTCATTAATGATCCAAATACCTATGCAAATGTCTTACCGATCAAAATGAGAGGAACAGATATTCTTTCTTGTGGTCACGTAAACTCCAGGTGAGAGTCCACTAATACGCTGTAAGAGAAAAAAAAATCTGTCTAGAAAAAAAAAATCCTGTCCTAGTAGGTAAGCAGAAATGTAAATACACTATGTAAAAACTTGAACACTAATCCATGCCTCTTAAAAAAACACACACAGCCATCAAAGGATTACCCTGATCAGCAAGCATTGCTCTCAAATAGCTTAATCCATTTTACAACAACATCTACATTAAAGAAAGGCTCTGGACACAAGGGGTTTACCTGAGTCTTACTCTTGCTCTGACTGTTCTCCAAGGCTGCACGCAGACTGTCATTACTGTCATGGAGCTTTCTGTTGGCTGCCCTGGACATAGAAAACAATAACAATAAAACAATAAAGCAACAAACCAAAAGTAAACAAAATATTCTAGACTTCTACCAAGAACCAGTTTCACAACTTTACTAAAATCACATCCCGCCCTACATTTCTTCTTGTTCGAGAAGCCATTTCACTCAAATATACATCACAATAGGGAAGAAAAGACTATCGCAACCTACGTTTCATGTTGACTTTAAAGATGTTTGGGATTACAAAAAAGAGCAATAAAAAAACTTTACTAGCTGGACATCTCCACTTTGAATTTACAGTGTTTTGGCTTGTTTTCTATATTCACAAAGAACATGCAAGTGAATCCCAAAACTGGCTTAGAAACGGCTTTAAAAAAGAAAAACTTTGGTAACACTTTAGTATAGGGAACACATATAAACTATTAACTACAACTTTTCCCTCAATAAACTCCTAATTTACTGCTTATTAATAGTTAGTAAGGTAGTTATTAAGTTCAGGTATTGGGTAGGATTAAGAACGTAGAATAAGGTATTAATATGTGCTTAATAAGTACTAATAAATAGGCAATATTCTAGTAATATGTATGCTAATAAGCAACTAGTTAAAAGACCCTAAAATAAAGTGTTACCAAAACTTTTTGACGTGACAAGTTTCTAGCTGCACTGGAGCGTCATTTATAGCAGTTTCATGTAGTGCTGTGTGTGTTCAACTCACTGAAGCACCTCGATCTGTCTCTCCAGGTTATCTCTCTCCTCAGAAAAGCACTTCATAAGAGCCTCATCTCTGAACACAAATCAACAAAGTTTAATATTTATTGTTTGAGGTTTGTTCAAATTCATATATACACAGTAAGCACAAGCAAAGAAATGGTAATGGCTGCCTTAGCAAACACCACTATGTAATTTTTAAGGAGCTATTTCTTATGGAAGCTTGTTTCTGCCATGGAATAAAACAATTTAAAAGATAATTGTGACTTTTTATCTCACAATTCAGACTTTTTTTTTTAGAATTGTGAGAAATAAAGTCAGAATTGCGGGGTATAAACTCGCAATTTTGAGTAATAAAGTCAGAATTGCGAGCTATAAACTCGCAATTGTGAGAAATAAGTCTCTGTGAGATAAAAAGCCACAATTACCTTTTTTATTGTTTATTCAGTGGCGGAAACAAGCTTCCACAGTGTCTTTCATTCAGATCTGGCTGTTAAAAATGACTTTCGTTGGTTTAACCTAATGTAGTCAGGTTGATTTAGTCATTAAATATTTGGGTTACCTGACAACGTTTTTTACACTGTAATACTTATTATACTAATGCTGGGACACTCACACACAAAACTGTGCTCTGTTTTGTCGTTACTAGGTGACAAGGTTCTGACATTCCTGTGCAGTGTAATGACACCAGGATATCCTGCTCTGACGATTTCAGCACTGCAAACAGTCACAAAACCTGTTCACAGCTGCTTGTGCGGGGGAACGGATATGTTCTTTCATTATTGACAATGACGTATCCGAAAGGGAGTGTCAGAATCAGAAGAGATAGTCTGGGTTACTTCAGAATACATATTTGATAGGGTTCTCAAAAATTCCTGGTCTGAAGATCCAAATCCAAAGCATTTATTACATATTCATCAATAACTAAGTCAACTGTGAATGCTGAGATGCCACCACATACACACATATACAGACGCTCAGTACCGTTCAAAGTTGATGCTTTGGTCTGTTAGATCACTCTTCAGAGAGTCCAGCTCACTCTGCAAGAATGCAACATTCGTGTGAGACTCCAAAATCTCCTGTTTCAACTTCTGGTTTTGCTGAAAAAGGGAAACAAGACAAAAACACATTATATAATATTATACATAATATTTGTTGGTCTTATTATTCAAATAGGAGCCATACCAGCGTTAGTTCATTGTTCTGTCGTTTCAGTGCTGAGGTTTCTTCTTTGAGGCTGGTACTCCTGTTCTGGTTTTCCATCTAAACAAACCAGCAAAAAAATGTGTCTACAGATTGTTTCAAAGCAGCTCCACAGTAATTAATATGAAAAAAACAGTGTTAATGTTGCAAAACTATATAAGCCAGTTGTTAGCATAAGTCAGTCACCATCTGCAGAGTCTGTATCTTCTGCTGAAGTTCACATATCTGAGACTCGTACTGGTGTTTCATGCTGCTCAGAGTCGCCTCTGCTTTTTTAGACTCCTGGGTAAAGATTAACAGAATCCATATGCTGGGGTTAAAAATAATAAAATTTTATAACATTTATAAAACAAAATACATATATACACAGAGCAAAAATTGATAAAAAAAAAACAGTAAATTATAAAAAAAAATTTACCTAAAAGACATATAAAAAAAACCCCTAAAGACACATAAAAAGCTCCATAAAATAAAACATTAGATAAAGACAATTAAGGGAACAAAAGGCTTCAGAATGCATTAATAGGTACAAATGCGTGTCTCTTTTTACAGTAACTTGAACAGGTGCAGTTGAACAAACATTTTACATTACATAACGTGAGAAGTCGTGGAACACGGGTCTAAGATAAGGAACAGGGTAAGGAACAAGAACAAACACAGGACTATCGAAAATTGTCTGCACTAAAATGGGATGTCATGGATAAATTAAGCCTTGAATGTGATCCAAAACACTCACATGATTTGGCTGGATCCCAGATCACAGCAAACACCTGTGCCAATTCATTTAGGGTTGTGTATGTCAACTCCTAACTCACAATAAACAGCACTGTATCCATAGAAACAATACAAATACAAACACTGAAGTAATATATAATCAATTACAATTTTCATGCTTGATTACAGTGACGATGAAAAAGAAAACGCAGAATATTTCTGGACTAAAGATAAGGGTTGCCTGCAAAAAAACATTAAAATGTTTGGTAACATATCAGCACAATCAGTTCCTTTGAGATAAGCGATCTTTGCAAATCATATTTCATCATACAAATGTGCACATTTAAAAATGAAAAGGAACCATTATTTTGATCATTTTAAGAAGTTATATATTATATTATGTTATGTTATGTTATGTTATGTTATATTATTCATTATAAGGTTCAGCATATTGAATCTAACTGGATTACTCAATTAATTGTTAGAATAATATTAAGTAATTTTTATGTAAATGTCAGTTTATAGCCTCTTAACTGTCAGTGTTCCAGTAGCAGGACACTTGTCACACTTTTTTATTGCCTTTATTACATATTTTAGTAATCAAAATAAATTATAATTTGAAAAGTATCATCGGAAAGCTTAAACACTTTTAAAATTCATCCTGTGAAAACTGTTTTGGAATTGAACATTGCATAGCCATGAAAATGGTACTTTAAAACATTTTAAGGGGCTCAATATTTGTGATATCAACTTCACATTCAGAACAAAACTTGGTTAGACATATGGTTCGAATTTTAGAGTCCAAATTATTTTGTAAAATATATATTTTGTATGAAATAAAAAATGTTTAGTTCAGTACATCAGCTTTACAGTAAACTTAAACTTCTATAAATTTTTTTACACTTTAATTTCACTTTCAAGTGTCTTTTAAAACGTAGGTCTGTATTTCAAAGCCTTCATAAATACAAACATTTAAGTTCAGATCTATGTTTAAAAAGGGGGGTGAAAGTTAACATGGTTAATTTAAAGTGTTGTGTGTTGGATCACAAAAAAATAATAATATTAAGTTACCAATAATCAATGATGTTACACATAATATAATTAATCAATAATGTTAAACATCAAGTCATCAAGTGCTGTTACAGAATTTTATAAGGGAAAGTGTTTACAAATTGCTGACCTTAATGATGGGTCATGGGTGGGTAATTTAGGTGCTTTTCTGCCCTAACTGAAAGTGAAATGAGATTTCATCGTGGGTGGGGATACTGTGACATATAAATGGTCTTGTTCTCAAGTAAAAATAAATAAATAAATACATAAAATTCGAAACATCTTTAAAACGTCTCGGTTACGTATGTAACCATGAATTCCTGAAAAGGGAACGAGATGCTGCGTCGAAACGCTGTGGGAACGCCTCTGTGTGATTGCATCGTGAAGCACGTATGAAATCAGTCCAATGGCATGACGGAACGTCATAGGCGGGTGACGTCGTCGACCAGGAAACTATAAAGCATATCCAAACCAAACAGTGTATCTGCTTTTGATAGACTGCAGCAAGACGATTACAGGCATGCAGGGAGTATGGCAGGGCGATGCAGCGTCTTGTTCCCTTTTCAGGAACCATGGTTACACAAGTAAGCAAGACATTACCTTTAAGGGAACTTAGTCGAAACACTGTGGGAACGCTATACCCACGCTGCCGTAAAAAAAAGCAAGTGCCTGTCCGTGTGAAATTGAATGTGCACACTAAGACGAGAGCACCTGCGACCCCGGAGTGGAGCCCAAATCAAGGTCATAAAACCTAACAAAAGTGTGCGGTGAGGACCAGCCTGCTGCATCACAGACATCCTGGAGGGAAACTCCTGACAGTAAAGCTTTTGAAGCGGCCATACTCCTAGTGGAGTGGGCCCGGACAGCCATAGGTGAAAGCTGTCCAGCCGACTCATAAGCAAGTGAGATAGCCTCGACCACCCACTTGCTCATCCTCTGCTTAGATGCTGGGAGACCTTTCCTAGGTGACCCAAAACAAACATACAACTGTTCAGACTTTCTCCACAGATTTAGTTTCTCTTGGTCAGACATCAGAAAAGGAGGAGGACAGAAGGCTTGCAGTACAATAGGTCTTACAGTATTAGTAGGAACCTTGGTAATATAACCCGGTCTAGGGTAAAGAAAAGCCTTCACCATACCAGGCGCAAATTCCAAACACGAGGGAGACAACGAAAGAGCTTGAACATCTCCAATTCTCTTGAGAGACAAAATAGCAAGGAGAAAGATAATTTTTAGAGTGAGAAACTTCTTAGGAACCTCCTCAATGGACTCGAAGGGAGCCAAGGAAAGGCCTTCCAATACAATGGCCAAATCCCAAGTTGGCACTCTCGTGCGGACTGCAGGCCTAAGCCTCAAAGTGCCATGGAGGAAACGGGTTACTAGAGGGTGTCTCCCCAAAGACACACCACCCAAAGGAGTGTGGTAAACAGCTAAGGCCACCACATACACCTTTAAAGTGGAGGGGGATAGCCCTGCGGAGAACCGCTCCTGCAGGAATTCCAGCACTGCACCCACTGGGCAGTTAACTGGGTCCAGCAGACGATTCCCGCACCATATAGTGAATAATCTCCACTTCAAGGAGTAGAGTTTCCTCATGGAGGGAGCTCTGGAGTAAAGGATGGTCTCAACAACCTCGGTTGAGAGACCTGAACTTAAGAGCTGGGCCCCCTCAGAGGCCAAGCCCACAGTTTCCACAACTCTGGACGAAGGTGAAGTATCGACCCCCTTGCCTGAGAAAGAAGGTCCCTCCTGGGCAGAATCTCCAGAGGAGAACCATCGAGAACAGACAAGAGGTCCGAAAACCAAACTCGGGCTGGCCAGAACGGGGCTATAAGCAGAAGACAAACCCGGTCCTGGCGAACTCTCTCCAGAACTCCCGGGAGCAGAGCAACTGGGGGAAAAGCATGCACACTTAACCTAGGCCACGTCTGTACCATGGCGTCCAGCCCAAGAGGAGCTGGATGACTGAGGGAGAACCATAGTGGACAATGTGTCATCTCTAGATAAGCGAACCTCAGCCCCTCCCTTGACAGAATGTCTGCTCTCTTATTTAGATACCCTGGGATGTATATCGCCCACAGAGAGAGCAGCTTCCCTTGGGCCCACAGGAGAATCTGATCATGATTATGCCCTTCATCATGCGGAGTGGGTTTCCCCTCGGGGAAAACCCCTTGGTTTTGAGCCACCACTACAAAGCAGGTACGGCAGGTGTCTCTCTCAACCCGTAATATAGTATGGGCAGGGATGAACACACTTCCTGAATTGCTGTTCGCTCACCATAATATATATGTTTTTGCAAAACTCCTGTCTAACAGAATTCTTTGAATATACTGAGACAGACAAACCCCAAATAGACAAATTATTTCACATACAGTGCTTGCTGAAGGCACAGAAGCTGACACTGTTTGGTTTGGGTATGCTTTATAGTTTCTTGGTCGATGAAGTCACCCGCCTATGATGTTCCGTCACGCCATTGTACTGATTTCATATGTGCTTCATGACACAATCACGCAGAGGCGTTCCCCCAGCGTTTCGACGCAGCGCGAGTTCCCAAGAAAGGGAACGAAAAATTTACTTAAAAAAAGCAAGACAGTGTAAGATAATGTGAATTGTTTTGAAAGAATATTTCTTGAATTAAGGTGCTAATTTACTGAAAATATTATAAATAAATTCTGTCTTAAAATGTATATTAATACCAGATACATTTACTTGTTTTACTATAATATTTAAGCTTTATAATAAGTTACTATATAACTGTATAATACTGTATAAGCTTGTTTTCAGAAAATATATTTGTTTGAATATTTTTACTGGAAAACAAAACAAAAATACAGATTAATAAATATTTATATTTCCAGTAAAAATATTTATTAAATTAAAATTAAAGTAAAATTAAATTGACTTCCAGTTAGAGCAGTGGTTTCCAAACTGGGGGTATGTCAGATGACAGGTGTTTGAGAACCCTACAGAGCTGGAAAGAGCACATTGTGTGTTGTGCCTAAACCCAGAAATGGTCAACATCCAAGGCCCATTAATGTTCGTTTTTTTTTACCGATACCAGGAGAAGGAGTGAGCTCTGCGCTGGGCCAAACAACACAAACTGCAGTATTGCGGGAAGACTGCAAGATTTTAACCTGACCTAAGTGTGGCACTCTCCAAATAGCGAGCTACCTTTAAAACATCAAAACGATGCTCTACCAAAAATGGGTCTGCTCCTTTATCATGCCTGTCTGCGACTCACACACGGGAGGGAAAGCATCACGTTTGCGTCTGCATCTGAAGGCGAAGCCTTCTATGAACGTCGGATCAATACGATCGCCGCTGCAGGAGTGTAATCTGTCTGTATAATTTCTGAATGTTTCTGATTGACTGATTTGGTCTGATATAAAGGTATGTGCTTGTTTGACATTGTGTCCATTTTATACTTTGTTCTAACCCCACAGGCAGCATGTGGAGGTTAAACTCGACATTGCTGTCAGACAAATCTTTCTGCCAATTCGTATCTTCTTCTATTGACAATATTTTAAACTCATTAGATCAAATCTCTTCCTCTCTCCTTTGGGAGATGCTCAAAGCAGTTGCCCAGGGGGGACATTATATCATATTCTGCTTTTATTAATAGAGAGGGAGTAAGGAAAATATAATAGTTAATAGACGCAATATCTAAAATTGACCATCGATACTCTACTTTTCCTACACCTAAACTATACAAAGAAAGGGTTGCGCTTCAGACTCAATATAACTTAATTTCAACATCTTATGCAGGACTTATTCTTCATCACGCGGCTTTTTCTATGACCAGGGAGACAGGGCCAGTCGATTACTAGCACATCAACTTAAGTCCAGATCTGCAGCACAACATATCTCTCAAATTGAAGATAAATCTGGAGAACTACCTGCTGATCCAATTACTATTAATAACTTTTTCACAAAATTTTTATTCTAATCTATATAAATCAGAATCCCCTGAGGTTAAATCTTAGCTGATAGAGCTGATAAGCTGACAGAACAAAATAGGATTTAGATCAACCCCTCCAGAAATTTTAAAAGCTATTTCAGCACTGCAGTGGTAAAACTCCAGGGCCTGATTGGTTTCCAATTTAATTTTATAAGAAGCTTTCTGCCAAATTATCCCCTCTTCTTTTCAATATGTTTAAACACTTTCTATCTCAAGGCACCCCACCAAAATCACTTACTGAAGCTTTTTGATTACATTATTATTAAAACAGATAAGAATGCAATGTAGTATAGTTCATATCAACCAATTTCTTTGCTGAATGTGAAAAATTCTATCAAAAATATTGTCTATTTGATTAAAGCTCCTCTTAGTTAATATTTCTACTGATCAGACTGGGCACTTATTTTCTAATGTTTCTCGCCTGTTGAATGTCCTGTATACACCCTCATCTCAGGACACCCCTGAAGTTGCAGTATCATTAGATGCAGAAAAGGAGTTTGTTCGGGTGGAGTGGGATTACCTTTTCTTTGCTATGGATAGGTTTGGTTTTGGACCCAGATTTATAGACTGGATCCAGCTTTTGTATATTTTTCCAGTTGCTTCAGTGGTTACTAACAAATTGCGGTTTAAGAACTTTTTGCTTTCAAAGGGTACACGTCAAGGGTGCCGGTTAAGCCCCCTTCTGTTCACCATTGCAATAGAACCACTATCCATTATACTTTAAGCTAGGGTAGGCAATTTCAAAGAGGCTAGCAATAGCAAGCTAGCTTTGAAAGCATAATATCCCACCATCCAAAGCCACGCCTCCTCCAAAACACATGAATGCACACACACACACAGCAGAGTCTGTAAAGCGTCACGAGAGATGGCATTAAATTACCTTATGTCTCAAACAAAGCACATAACA
Organism: Ctenopharyngodon idella; assembly: GCF_019924925.1. Lineage (NCBI taxonomy): Eukaryota > Metazoa > Chordata > Actinopteri > Cypriniformes > Xenocyprididae > Ctenopharyngodon > Ctenopharyngodon idella. Next base: position 3,936,064 of record NC_067227.1, read on the forward strand.
TTACAATAATAATGAACGTAAAGAACTTACAGAGCTCTAACTTATACCACCAAACTGCTGTCGATTAATTTCGACATTGATAGTGCTGCCACAGAAATGAATAAATCCGAGTCTGAAGATGTGAACAGCTGTGAGTAGAACGCCACGGGTTGCCATCTCTTAATTACAGTAGTTACGACATGGCGTGAACACAGCATAAGCTCATTGTTTTGGTTCAGGAAGAACTGTAAAAGGTGGCTGCTGTTTGTTTGTGGCGCTCAGTGACTGTTTCTCTACCACTCTGCATAGCCTCATGGAACATGCTGATGACGTGTGATGTCTGTGTGAGCAGGGTGAATTCGGACCTAGATTTAAGTCTACACCTTCAATTCTTGGTATAAATAGATGGGAGGTGGAACACAGGCTTTCATTATATGCTGATGACCTACCCCTATACATCTCAGATCCTTTATCATGACTCAACAGTGTTACATCACTTTTTTCAGGTTATAAGCTTAATATCTCTAAAAGTGAATGTAAACCTTTGAACGCACTCACTAGACATATACCTCCACTCTCTCCTTTCGCATGGCTAAATCTGGGTTTAAGTATTAAGGCATTAATATTTCATGTAACTTAAAAGGATTATATGAATAGAATTTCACTCCACTTTTAACTTAAATCCGACCTTCAAAAATGGAGGTCTCTTCATTTGACTCTAGTTGAAAGGGCGAATTGTATTAAAATGACAGTTCTTCCGAGATTTTTATACTTATTTCAGTGTCTCCCCATCTTTTTGTACAAGACCTTCTTTCATACAGTAGATACGTAAATTTCCTAGGATACGAAAGTTCCTAGGATTTGCAAAGAGTTTCTTCAGAAAAACAGGAATGATGGGGGTTTGGCTCTTCCTAATTTTTTGTTTTACTATTTGGCGGCTCATGTGCAAAAGCCTATTGTATACATTCACCAGGCACTGACTGGTGTATAACAACTTATGTACTGGCCTTAGTTGCATCTAGTTCACCCATTTAAAATGAGACAATACACATCTAATCCGGTTATTTTATTTACTCTCAAAATATTGACTCAGCTACTTCAGCGTCTGTGGTTAAGACCAAACACTTTTGTTCCAGAGCCCAATTTGTAACAATCACATATTTCTACCAGCCAAGATAGATTCTGCTTTTACACGATGACAAAATAAGTTGTCGATTTGTACATAGATGGCATATTTGCCAAATTCAATTATGTGTAATATGTAAAAAATTCAATACTAATCAGACAGACCTTTTTCGTTATTGATCACATTTGCTCTTGAAAATAAAAATTATGCAAAAAAAATAAACTGATTAAATTAAAAATGAAATAAAACTAAATTAATTAATTAAAACTAAATCCATAAAATGATGGGAACCTCTAAAACGGTCTATATATGAAGCACCTGACAGAACCTTTAAGGTTCTATATAGAGCCTTTTCCTTTAAGGAAATCTAATGAGGAACTGCTGAGGTTACATCAGCCAAGTCTTGTGTGTCTCCTCACCTGTAAACGTGTGTTTCTCTCTGCAGTGTGGATGCGGTGATCCATCTCTTCCTCCATCTCACTCAACTGTATAGCCGACTGATCCTGAGCTCTGAACAAACACCAACAAAACACACATTAGCATCACATATGAAATAATATGCAATACTCTTAATGGATTAGTTCACCCAAACTTTCTTTCTTCTGTGGAACACAACAGATGATTTTTTGAAGAATTTTGGCATCCAGAAGGTTTGGTTACCACTGACCTCCATTGTATGGATAAAAAATTGTTCCACAAAAGAAAAACAGTTACACAGCTTTGGATCGACTTGAGGGTGAGCAAATGATGACAGAATAGTAACTACATGTAACGTGTAACAAGGACACTTTGAAATAGTTACCGAAGTGTTACCAAATTTTCTTTTTTGGGTGAACTACTCATTTACGTTTTTAATCTTTTTAAGTTCTTAAAAACCATTTTAAGACAATTTCTGGGTGTCCCTTCTGCATTTACACAAGATAGTCACTCCCTCTGCACTGTGTACAAGGTCAAAGTGTAACATTCACAAACCTGTTACGTGTTTGCTGCATGTAATTCTACTACCTGCCTGCTCGACTCAGTGGACAACGATTATAAAAGAACGTTATATTCTCTAGTTCTTTAAAAAAAAAAAAAAAAAACAATCTATGTAATGTTCCTTTAAAGAACCAAGAAAACAACATACTGATCTTAAGAATAAGAGTGCGTTCACATTTGGCAGGTTTGGTTAGATTAAAAGAAACTGGTGCGATTGCTCTGTTAGTGCGGTTCATTTGAATTAGTGTGAACGCTGCCATCTGAACCCTGGTGCGCACCAAACAAGAGAGCCGAGATGAGGGTCTCGGTCCACTTCCAAACAAACTCTGGTGTGGCTCGACTGAAATATAAATGCAACACGGATCAAAGACATCTAAACAAACCAAAAACAGGATGTGATGTCAAACTAAAAAGGACAGAACGCTCAAGCATACCTATTTTTCTCATCATAGGAGCTAGCTATGTTGCCTATTACAGTTTAGTACAGGTATTGGAAACGGCGTCTTCTTGCAGCAGATCTTCGTTTGTGTGCGACAGGAATTTTTGGCACTGTTTTGACTCCTTTACCGATTTCTAAGCTCTTTAAGCTCTTCATCATATGTACGCACATAAACCAAACACATTTAGCCCAGAAAACAGCATTGTTTCGTATGTTTGGTAAGTTCTGTTGCAAAATATACTCTTTTTTGTGTGTTTGTGTGTCTTTAGGGTTGGTCATAAAAATGACAGTGTGAACACTAAGCGAACCAGGACTAAATGTATCATTTTCTTTTTTTCTCCAAAAAAACCAAGAGAAGTGATCAAGTGTGAACACACCATATAAAGTAGCATCACACCATTTAGCAACTCAAGAACCCTAAACAGCCACTAGTTCTTGATATGAAGATAATTTCTGAAGATTTCAACTGCGCCCCGTTTCTATGAAAAATAAGATGAAGAAAATTGGCCACAGGAGTATGTGCACGAGCGTGTGTACCTCTTTACAGCAAGTGCCAGATGTTCCATTTCAGTGTTCAGTATTCGGATCTCTTTGATAAAACTGAGAAGAACTCTTTCATACTGAGGGACCATTCTGGGCTCCGTCAAACTGATGTTCTGGTACAGAGTTGATACCTGGTCAAACCTACACACATAAAAGCAACAACAAGCCATTAAAACTTACACAAACTTGGATTATAAGAGAAAGATTAACCTGGAGTAATTGTTCACAGAATTTATGCAAAACTCCTTGTTGGGGATCAACAAGAGCAGCATTAAAACTCTTGTGACATAATAAAAGATCTCTGCATGCACATTTATGGAAAACATTTATGCATCTTGAGGTTAGGCTAAACAGGGATCAACTTAAGGACAATCATGTGGTTTTCAGACAATATTCAATCCAATGGAGTCTAATAAATTGGTGCCAGGTTGTTAATAACTGCATGTTTTTGAGCCTCATGACTTTGCTGTTCTCTTTTATGAAGTAACACGCGTGGCATCAGATGCTATGGCTGATGAGTGAAATAATAGAGGTATTGATAGTCCACAACTAATCAATGTCCTGTCGACATTAGCATGGCATGACGGCGATGTGTCTTATGTCAAGCCTCTGGCTAGAGTCAACTCCACCGTCCTGTCATAAGAAACATCAAATTTTATTTTAATGAGGACCGACACCAACCAAACAAAAGCTAAAAGTCTCATGACTTGAACAATTAAAGTTGAACAATTAATAGACTTGGGATTATTTCATGATTTAGAACATCAGCTTTCACCACAAATATAAAACAAATAAAATCTCCCCCAAAAAATTAGAATAAAACATTGATGTTTTCAACATTTTATCAGCCGCATTTAGAGGAATAATTTCACATATTTCTACATATATATGGATATCTGTACATTGTGGTAAATAGGTGGCAGTGTACCTGTTTGGATATTTGCAAAGGCTGATAACCAAAACTAGGTCAGATATATATAGTTACTGTAATATGATACAGTATAATTGTCCTTTCAATTTGATGTGATACTTTACAATAAAGATATGTTCAATTTGTTTTGTTGAAGTCTACCAAAGAGTATTTGGCAAAAACATATAGCTGCATCGTTGATCACATATTTTTAAAAATATATAGCATATGGTTCCATGAAGAACCTTTAACATCCAAACTCTTAAATATAAAGGTTCTTTATTGGCATTGATGTTTTTTTTTTAATCCTCTTTTCCTTTTATGTCCCTCATATTCATTTTAATATAGAATCTTATTGCATTTTAACTCATTTATTGTTGTTTTACTTTAATTTTTATATTTCTTATAAAACATTTTATGATTGCTATTTTAAATATATATATATATATTTCTGTAAAGCACTTTTTTAAAGAATCACCACTGTGTATGAAATGTGCTATATAAATAAACGGGTCCTAATGGGATAATAATCAGGAATATTATGAAAAGGCATATAATCATAAGAAAAACATTTAGTTTTGGTAACTTGGTTTTGTGTTATGTTGTAGTCCTATTAAATAATTCCCATTAGGAACTTTAAGGATACATAAATGATACACTTTTAGAATTTTTTATAAGAGTACTGTTAAATTTTCTTAACGCATTTTTCAGGGTTCTGATAACTGAGGTAATTTGACAGCTTTATGGCACAGACAGCCAGGTGTTTTACCTGGGGATGAATTTGAGCTGATCCCCCAGACGGGATTTAAATTCCTCCAAGGCAGCAGAGAAACTTTCCCCGGCGTGTTCGCTGCTCATATCCTCGTCTTTCAACAAGTGTGACTCTTGAAACCCGTCCATAAATTCCTCTAGATTGATCGTGCCGTCTTTGTCGGTGTCAAGTCTGGAAAAAATCGCATCTATCTCGGTGGGTCGGACCTGCAGCTCGGAACATATTCTCACAAACTCCCATTTCTCAATGCGTCCTGAATGGTCCACATCACAGGCGTGGAAGAGCTCGCGGAGTCTCTCCTTTTGCGCGTCAGACCCCATGACTGCTCTAGAGAGTTATTATTTAGCAAACATTATGAGAGTGACTTTTCAAAGTAAGCTGACCTTGTGGTATCGTGCTTGTACACTGACAACTCCATGAGTTCAGTGAGTGGTGTAAACGCCCCTTACACAAACTGTGCTAAGTAAACAAGCTCGCTCAACTTTGAGGCGTTTAGTTTGTCGCGGCGCGTCATGATACTTTACATAATACCTAACAAATACCAACTAAAACATTGTTTACATTACAAGAAACTCGCGTTTAGCATTTTACTTCTGAATGTCACACTAATAAGGGCCCGATGTAACAACAGAATGTTATACAGTAGGCCTACCTGCCCCATTTAGACACCTTCCACGAAAAGGGTAGAAAACAAAAACGATCCTGAAAACTTGAAGAATTAAGTCCTTTTAAAATTACACAGATTAAATAAAAATATTTATTAGATTTTTTTTACAGTATCTGGATATCAGGGGTGAATTATTGAGTTTACAGTCAATACAGTGTACAAATTTAGAAGATAGAATGAGATCATTGGTCCCCAACCAAATGAGTTCACAGTGTATCAGATTCAGACCTGCGTGAACTGTTGAATCATATCTGTCTAAAAAAGTAAAATTATCCACCAATGGGGTAAGAAAAATAATCTTAATGCAAAGATTATTTTTCTTACCCCATTGGCAGATTTTACTTGTTTTAAGCAAAATTCAATTAATTTTAATTCCCCACCAAGGAAACAAGACTAAATATCTTATGTAATTTTTCTTGTATAGAACATGCATCTTGATTTAAGAATTTTTAGATATTTTGACTGGAAACAAAACAAAAATACCAAGTAAGCAAAGCATTTTTTGCAGTGTATACCATGATAGTACCGGGTTGGACCCCCTTTTGCTTTCAGAACTGCCTTAAAAGTTTAGTTCACCCAAAAATGAAAATAATGTCATTTATTACTCACCCTCATGCCGTTCCACACCCATAAGACCTTTGTTAATCTTCGGAACACAAATTAAGATATTTTTGTTGAAATCCGATGGCTCCGTGAGGCCTCCATAGCCAGCAATGACATTTCCTCTCCCAAGATCCATAAATGTACTAAAACATATTTAAATCAGTTCATGTGAGTACAGTGGTTCAATAATAATATTATAAACGCTTTATAATGCTTCATGAAGCAGTGTTTTAAAATCGGCCATCACTATATAAGTTGTTATTTTGTTTTTTTGGCACACCAAAAATATTCTCGTCACTTTATAATACTAATATTGAACCACTGTACTCACATGAACTGATTTAAATATGTTTTTAGTACATTAATGGATTTTGAGAGAGGAAATGGTATTGCTGGCTATGCAGGCCTCACTGAGCCATCGGATTTCAACAAAATTATCTTAATTTGTGTTCCGAAGATGAACGAAGGTCTTACGTGGAACGGCATGAGGGTGAGTAATAAATGACATTATTTTCATTTTTGGGTGAACTAACCCTTTAATTCTTCATGACACAGATTCAACAATGTGCTGGAAACATTCCTCAGAGATTTTGGTCCATATTGACATGATATCATCACACAGTTGCTGCAGATTTGTCAGCTGCACATACATGATGCAAATCTTCTGTTCCACCTCATCCCAAAGGTGCTCTATTGGATTGAGATCTGGTGACTGTGGAGGCCATTTGAGTATAGTCAACTCAATGTCATGTTCAAGAAACCAGTTTGAGATGATCTGAGCTTTGTGACATGGCACATTATCTTGCTGGAAGTATCCATCAGAAGATGGGCACACTGTGGTCATAAAAGGGATGGACATGATCAGCAACAATACTCAGGTAGGCTGTTGCGTTTAAACGATGCTCAATTGGTACTAAGAGGCCCAAAGTGTGCCAAGAAAAAAAAAACCTCCATTACACCACCAGCAGCCTGAACCATTGATACAAGGCAGGATGGATCCATGCTTTCATAATGTTTATGCCAAATTCTGACCCTACCATCTGAATGTCGCAGCAGAAATTGAGACTCATCCAGGCAATGTTTTTCCAGTCTTCCATTGTCCAATTCTGGTGAGACTGTGTGAATTGTAGCCTCAGTTTCCAGTTTTCATCTGACAGGAGTGTCACCGGTGTGTCTTCTCCTTCTGTAAGTAGCTCATCTGCTTCAAGGTTGGACGTGTTGTGTGTTCAGAGATGCTCTTCTGCACCTCGGTTGCAACGAGTGCTTATTTGAGTTACTGTTGTCCTTCTATTAGCTCAAACCAGTCTGGCCATTCTCCTCTGACCTCTGGATCAACAAGGCATTTTCACCCACAGAACTGCTGCTCACTGTATATTTTCTCTTTTTCGGACCATTCTCTGTAAACCCTAGAGATGGTTATGTGTGAAAATCTCAGTAGATCAGCAGTTTCTGAAATACCTGTCTGGCACCAACAACCGTGCCATGTTCAAAATCACCTTTCTTCCCCATTCTGATGCTCAGTTTGAACTTCAGCAGATCTTTAGACCATAAATGCATTGAATTGATTGGCTAATTAGATAGATCAGTTGAACAGGTGTACCTAATAAAGTGGCTGGTAAGTATATATATATATATATATATATATATATATATATATTTAAAATCTGTTAAGACGCTTTCAGAAATGTGAGCTCCAGGCCGTCAGCGACCGTTCAGAGCTCGTGTACCTGCAGAGAACAGCTTCATCTCAGCCACTCCTTTGGGAATTTGCAGCTGGCTGTTATGTAGATAGTGTTTAAACATAAGGTAGGCTACAATTTGTTTTGGGTATTTCAAACAGGCAATCTTTGGTCTTATTAATCTATTACTTGTTCCAGAGCTAATTTGGCTTAAGGGCTATATTAAGTTTCATAACTTTATATTTAACGTTACATTGAAATTAAATCCTGTACTAACTAAAATGCTGCTTTTGTATGTTTGACTGAACTGTTTGCTTGTGTTTATTATCTTTATTCACGGGAATGTTTTAAATGTTAAAAGGACAAAGATATCGCTTTCCTCAGCAGACATCCAAACTGATTTTGTGATTACAGTATGAATATAAGATTGACCTGAAGAATATCAGCTAGATGCAGGTAATGCACTCGCTCAGGCGATCTCTCTCTCTCTCTCTCTCTCTCTCTCTCTCTCTCATAATACTATTACAGTGAGTTTCAATGAAGCGACTAAACGTTCCTTCATTACTAGTTCTAAAGTGATGTTTTAGAATTAGTAACAGAGGACGGGGCTCAACTGTTAAACTGTCAAATCTGTGGCAGAAGGAAGTAGTTCCACACAAAAGAGGGTTTTTAAAGACACTCCGTTGTTGTTCTTATTTATTTACACACTCGTGCCATCGAACTGTTGTTTAAACGCAATATCACACTCGTAGCCATGCGATATGGCTGTATATCAGTGATTACCTATGGCCGAATCACAGCCGTGCTGATATACGGCTACGAGTGTGATATTGCTCATATATCTTTTTATTGATGCTTTTGTCTCAGAATAAGGATTTGAAGATGATAGAAACATCATATGCAGCTGTGTAAATGAAGAAGCGCTCAAAGAGATTCTTAAATTCATCTCTCTTTTCAACAACAACATGCACCATCTTCACAGTGTTCACAGAACTACACCAATCAGCTCTTTATGCAAGGTAAAACCTTAGTAATACCGTGAAAACTGTTTGTACCATGCAGTTTAATGCCTGAAACACTAGATGGAGGCAAAATATTTAAGACAAACAATCCCCACCCTTTTTTCTGTCTGCCAAACTTAGCTATGTTTGAGAATTAATTAAGCACATGTATGTGGGTATCCAGTCATATCATTTTATTAAATAGTAACAATATGAGTTTACGATTGACGGCATGAAATAAGTAAAATATTGTGCTCTGTTTACAGATTATTGAAACAAAGAGCCCTTGAGCAACCTCCCCTAAATGACTCTCAACACACACACACACACACACACACACACACACACACACACACACACACAACATCTCTGAATGGCATCTGCAAACACCTCAACTGTCCATTAGATTTAGATTTAATAATAATGATTTAATCTGTGCAATTGCTGTTGTACTTTTGTGCATTTTTGCACTGAAACCCTACAAAACTGACTGGTCATGAACAAACATACAGGAATTTTAGCTGTAAGAAAAAAAACTTGTGCTTTTCATGAATGCGTTGACATCTCACTGCTGTAGCATAAAGTGGACAGCTCAGATCAATGTTTTGATGTAGGAAAATGAAAAAATGAAGAGTCAGCTGTCTTATTTCATGCATCATTCCTGCAGAAATGCATACTGAATGAAATATCATTAAAGGGTGTCATTGTGCCGTTGGTCATTTGAAATATGCTGGTTCTGTCCACCTTCGCACATTTTAATGCATATATTATGATGTTAAGATTAACAGCTTATAGTAATAAAACAACCTAACATTTTTACCGTTATCTAAGAGCATTCTAAAATGCATCACTGATTCTGAAACCAGGGCATCATACTCGTTTTAGTATTACATCAGAGGTTGGTGAATCTCACAAAAACTGTCAAAAACATGTCCACAATATATTACAAAATCCCAAATCAAAAGAAACAACAAATTAATAGTCTGCAGTAATGCAAACATTTTTAATTCTCATTACTTTATTGTAAATAAAACAAATATATTATTGAAATTATAAATAAATTAGTAAAATATTAATAATGATGGTATTTGCTTAATTTGTGCTCATTTTAATTGCAAAAAATGATTGTGCCCAGACGGGATAATTGTCATTTAAATAATTTCACAAAATAAAAGATAATTAATATATAGATGTGTGTATATATATATATATATATATATATATATATATATATATATATACACGCTACTCTTTAAAAGGTAAATTTTTTCCTTTTTTATTTATTTATTTTTTGCATTAAATTAATCAAAAGTGACTATAAAAACAACATTTCTTTCAAATAAATGCTATTTCTGTTTATCAGAGAATCCTGAAACAAATATGTATCCTCAAAAATATTAAGCAGCACAACTGTTTTCAACATTGATAATAATAATAAGTGTTTCTTGAGCAGCAAATCAGCATATTAGAATGATTTCTGAAGGATCATGTGACACTGAAGACTGGAGTAATGATGCTGAAAATTCAACTTTGATCACTTGAATAAATTACATTTTGAATATATTATAATAGAAAAGTTTTTTATTGTAATAATATTTCACAATATTTTACTGTATTTTTGATCAATTAAATGCAGTCTTGGTGAGAATTCTTTTAAAAACATTTTAAAAGTTTTTTTTACCAACCCCCAACTTTTGAGCTAATGCACTTTATTTTGTCTTCTTTCATTATAGGTTGGAATATAGAATAGAATAGAATAGAATAGAATATACTTTATTGTCCCATTTCTGTGAAATCTGTCTTTGGCAACATATAACATAATACATACCATAATATTCAATAAACAAAAATAATGCAACAATCCAAACATTTTTAAAACCTACTATATACCAATATAAAATCTCAGTTTTGGAATTCTCTATTCAATAATTTAACCACAATTGGCACAAAATATTTTGTAGGATTTGATTTACACATCTGCAATATGTTTATATATGGAATATGTTTGTATGTTTATATCCCATACTCATGTTAAACAGCAAGTGTAGTGTGGCAGCAAAGACAGAGCAAAGAAAAAAAAAAGATTTGTGCAAACTACAGGTAAGGTGTCTCTAAACCCAGTAGAAAGAGAGTGAATCAGAGAGACAGGAGGAAAAGGAGAGACATATAAAAGCAGAATGGCAGAAAAAAGGGGGTGGACCTGGTGGAGAGACATGTATGATATATCTAGGATGAAAGATACAGAGGGGGAGGGAAAACAGAGAGCGAGAGAGTAAGATTGAAAGTGAGAGAGACCATGCTGTTAGGTATAGACAACAAGCCTCAGTGTCTTTCTTGCCATGCTTGGACTGTCAGCGTTCTGGACTGAGCCACTCTTCATACCATATGGGAAAAACATTTGAGAGAGTGCGTGTGTTTGTGTGTGCAGCCTGAATGAGTGAGTCAAGCCCAATGCACATCACATCTCTGCAACTGTCCGAACTGTCCTTACTCCTTGTGTGGATGTGTGTGTGTGAGTGTGGACCCACATTTTTCCATCAGTGTGTCTGTATGCGTGTCAGACGCTGGCTTGCTCTGCGCAGAGTCTCTCCGAGCTCCAGTCTAGCGCTCTTTCTGCCTCAGTCTGAGGACCGACACATCCTCTGCCCTCTCGCTGCTGCTTTGCCCTGGATCACCTTTGGCCTCCATGAGTGCAACTGAGGAAATCCAGCCTCTCCCTGGAAGGTAAGCCAAACCTGGAGTGTCAGAAGAGCGGGCATGTGGGAATGTTTTATCTTATGCTTGTATTATTGAAATCAGAGGCTATTTAACTTAAAGATCCACTGGGACAAATTTCGGGATGCATTGGAGGGCTGGACACTTCCACAACCTTCCAGAGTTTCCCTGATGCAATTTGACTGCTTTATTTGTTTTATATGCAAAACAAAAATAACCCAAAATGTAAGAGCTTGAATTATTGCACTGAATATTGAATACATTTAATCAGAAATAGAGTAAAAACTGTAATATTATTACAATATAAAATAGCCATTTTTTTTTATTTTAGTATTTTAAAATGTAATTTATTCCAGTGATGGCAAAGTTGAATTTTCATAAGCCATTACTCCAGGCTTCAGTGTTATTGTATGGTACAGAGAAAGCAATATAAATATATACAGAGTGTGAGCAAGTGATTTATAATATATATGAATAATTCTAAATTAATTGCTGCTGTGTAAAGCCTAATCATTTTGGCTTTGTTCTGAGCTTTAAAAATGCACTTAAAATAATGATTTTACTATGGAAAGTTGTTGATAAAAAGGCATCGCAAAGCATCTAGGTTGTGCTTAATTCCATAGAAAAATTTTGCAGCTTGTCTTTTTTTTTTTGTGCAATGACTTCCACATGACATGCTCCTTCAGACGAATGGACATTTTGGCATCTAGCCTGGATGTTGTGACAAACAATGATACCAAACTGCTTCCTGACTGCTGATGTGCGTCACCATCTCCTATACCAATATACTTTGAGGGATTTATATTTAGCCAACAGTTGTTCAGAGTACAAAACCCTACTTATATCCTGATCTAAATGTTATTGAGTGTGAAGATGGCGGTTATAGGCAAAGCAAATCTCTCTTGTCAAAAGTCAGAAGAAAGTAATTGGCTGGATTAGCTCTTCTGGAATCTAATGTCTTCCATTCATTAGGCAACGTTGCAAGACTTGTTTTGAAATATAAGCAACATGCGAGTGTTCATAGTTGTATACAAGTAATATAGGCTTTTAAATAATCTAATTTTACTGAAATACAAATCCTACATTTTAAATGTTGTTGTCAGTTATAGATTTTTTTTAAAGCACTTAAACCCCAAATTAATTACTGTAATATATATATTTTTTTTACAAAATATTTTTAACAATTATTTTAAAAATGTATAAATATGCAGCTTGAAAAAGCAAAAGCAATTATATTCACATAAATAGTATGTAGTATGCTGTTCCCTATCTGTCTTCAAACTGATGACACTAGGGGTCGCACTTAGGAGCCCCAAACACCTCTGATACTTCAGAAAAGGCCAATGAAAATTGGTGGGTGGAATTTGCATGCGCCACTCCCGTGGACATATGGGTATAAAGGAGGCAGCACGCAACCATTCTTTCAGATTTGTTCTTTGGAGCCGAGTGGATGTCAACAGACAGTAATCATTCCATTCACCTCTACAGTTGCTGGGAAATCTACAGCACATTGCAGCGGTCTCTCCACCCCACGTACAGATAAGTGTAGTAAAGAGCAAAACGTTAGCGGAGAGCGTCTTTTTTAAATATGCTTTTCCGCTTATGTGTTTCTGGTTGTGGGAGATGCTTATCTGCCTCGGACAGCCATGAACTTTGTCTCACATGTCTGGGTCGTAAGCAAGCTAAGACAGCTTTCGTAGCAACTAAATCATGACACGGGCTCTCAGCCAGGTGATGTCCACCATGGTGGTCCAGGAAACCTTGACACTGACAAAGTTTGCTTTCTTGATGCTCCGATCTCGCAGGGTGGCCTCTTCGGTGACACTGTGGAGGACTTTGCCCAGCAGTTCTTGGCAGTCAAGAAGCAGACGGAGGTCATCAAGCACATCTTAAATTTCACACATCTAAAATTTTCATCTTACCCACATTTTGGAAAAAGAGCAATTTCCTCCTTCCTTGGGTTATAAAGTTCACGGTTTGAACTTGCTGCACACAAGTATCTTGCCTCCGCAACTCACACAAATTCCCACTCTGGCAGGTATGACATGTCACGAGGATGCACAGCTTCCTCACCTGTTTTAGGTCAAGTTGCAGTGGATGCAGTAGAGCTTGTCCCTCCAGCCAAGATGAAGAAGGGTTTCTATAGCCCTTACCTCATCGTACCGAAAAAAGTAAGTGGGTCAAGACCTAGACCTGCGTGTTCTAAATGGTGCCCTGCACAGGCTCCCGTACCTGGACATATCAGTACAAAATCCTCCCTTTCAGGCTGTCCCTGTCACCTCGCATATTCACGAAAGTTGCAGAGGCTGCCATTGCCCCATTGAGGGAAGTGGGCATCCGCATTCTCAATTATCTCAACGACTGGCGGATTCTAGCTCACTCTTGAGATTTATTGTGTTCACACAGGGACCTGGAGCTCAGACACCTCAGCTGATTGGGGTTTCATTTTAACTTGGAAAAGAGCCAGCTCTTTCCAATGCAGAGCATTTCTTTTCTCGGAATGGACTCAGTAAACATGACAGTGTATCTCATGAACAAAAGCGCCCAGTCAGTGCTGAATTGCCTGAGGGCGTTCAGGGGGAAAACAGAGGTTCCACTGAAGAGGGTCCTGGGGCAGATGACATCCTCTGTGGCCATAACACCACTCAGACTGATGCATGTGAGAACACTTCAGCACTGGCTTCATACTCAAGTCCCGAGATTGGCATGGTGCTGTGGCACATATTGCATGGTCATCATGCAGATCTGTCACCATACATTCAGCCTTTGGTCAGACCTTGCATTTCTATGGGCAGGGGTTTCCTTAGAACAAGTGTCCAGGCACGTTGTTGTCACAACAGATGCCTCCAAGTCGGGCTGGGATGCGGTATGCAACGGGTGTGCTTCAGGCTTCTGGACGAACCCCCGACTACACTGGCACATCAAATGCCTTGAGTTGCTGGCAATACTGCTTGCCCTGCAGAGGTTTTGGCCATTGATTTAGGGCAAGAATATGTGACTGTAGCATATATATACCATCAAGGCAGTTTACGCTCATGCAATTCACCCACCATCTCCTCCACTAGAGTCAGCAATGACTTAAGTCACTGCGAGCCACTGATATTCCAGGCGAAATCAACCGCACAGCGGACGCTCTGTCACGACAGGTGTCACTCTGAGGAGAGTGGAGACTCCACCCCCAGGTGGTCCAGCTGATCTGGAGTCGATCTGGCAAGGCACAGGTTGACCTGTTCGCTTCCCTAGAATCCTCCAACTGTTCGTTGTGGTATGCCCTGACTGAGGTCACCCTTGGCATAGACGCACTGGCACACAGCTGGCCCCGGGGTCCTCGCAAGTATGCGTTTCCCCTGTGAGCCTACTTGCACAGACATTGTGCAAGGTCAGGGAGGATGAAGAGCAGGTCCTGTTGATTATACCGTATCTGCTGGACTTGGTTCTCAGAGCTCATGCTCCTTATGACAGCCTCTCCCTGTCTAATTCCCCTGACGAAGGACCTCCTTTCTCAGGGACAAGGCACAATCTGGCACCCTTGCCCAGACCTCTGGAACCTCCATGTCTGGCCCCTGGACGGGATGCGGACTTAAGTGGCTATCACCAATGGAGAGCCCCCTCTACGAGGTGGGCCTATACCTTGAAGTGGGGTTCTGTTCACTAACTGGTGTGCTTCCTGAGTGGAAGACCCATAGAGATGTGCAGTTGGGTCAGTACTTTTCTTCCTGCATGAGAGGCTGGAGGGTCAGCTGTCCCCTTCCTTAAAAAAATAAATAAAACAATAACAGAAAAGGTCAAAAGGTAATCCAGCTGAAGAGACCTATTTCCATTGTAAGTACTCTCCTTTCGATCCCAGAGTGGTACGAAAGACCAAGGCTTACATGTGGCGGTGGGTAGGTTACAATGTCGCAAATGAACTTGTTCTCCGGCACACAGTCGGCACTCAGTTCAGCAGTTGTGGCGTTTTCCATAGGGACCCCTAGTGTCAGCATTCGACACCACGTCAAAAGTGAATGACAGATAGGGAACATTATTGTAACCTCCGTTCCCTGGAGGAAACGAGACATGGTGTCCCTCCTGCCACAGTGCTGAACTACCTGCTGGAAGGCCGGGACACACTCTCAGCACAAACCTGAATGTGTGGATGCACGCCAGCTCCTTTTATACCCGTATGTCTGGGGGAGTGCTGCATTCAAACTCCACTCACCAATTCTCATTTGCCTTTTCTGAAGTATCAGAGGTGTTTGGGGCTCCCAAGTGCAACCCCTACTGTCAGCATTTGGAGGTTACAATAGTAACTGAGAAGTTTTCCTGCTTAATAATTTTTGTGGAAACCATAATACATTTTTTTTTCAGGATTCTTTGATGAACAGAAACTTCAAAAAAACATTTTTGAAACAGAAATCTTATGTAATGTTATAATGTATAATTTTTAATATTATAATATACTTACCCCAAATTAATAATATAAATTAAATGTATACTTTTGTAATATAATGCATTTCCACACAACCAGGGCTGCTGTTGTTTCTGCTGTTTCAGATGATGTCACCACAGAATGACGCCATGAGCTTATTACAAGGACAGGCCCCCTAGAATAACCCGGGTTTGAGTGCCCTGCTCAAGGGCACAGTGGTGTTGACTTATGGGTCACTTCTTGGGGGCATTGATCAAACCTTCCAGTTTCCAGCCCTGAGTGTTAACCACTGCAACACACCACCCCCATTAAATGCCCCCATTAGATACCCCAATTGTACGGAGATCATAGTTAATTTAGCCTTGACCACTGTTCACAGTTGATAAAAACTGGATGTAGATTTTCACCACACATATTGCTTTAAATTTGGGATGAAAACCACTTTGTCTTATCTATACACAAAATCTTTTCCTAAGTAGGTCATTATTTGGCAAACACCAGATGTTTTCATATGATTTTGAGTAATGTCCATTGTGTGATCCTCTCTGACTACTGATGCGTCTTTATTCTGTTCTCTGCTATTGAACTCTGTACACTTCAAAAAGTGAGTCATGCAATGGAAAAACGACCCCCCCCCCCCCCCCAAAAAAAAAAACAAACAAAACAAAAAACACAATTATTCAAGTAAAGAACTTTAATTTTTAAATGTGTAGCTTCTTCAAAGTGATTGTCAGTCTCTCTGTAGTTTCTCCCAGAAGACTTACTTTAGTTTGTGTCAAAAAGTCTTAAGGACAACCTTAGGCAGTGTCTATAGGCGATATAGCTTCCACTTCAGTTTGAACCAATGAACACTTTCTGTGAACTGAAATTTACGTTATTTATGGAAAATTACTGACTGAACTCCAATGCAAACCAAAATGCACTTTTTAAGTATATTTTCTGCACTGAAACCAAAATATCCAGCTAAATTTCGATTAGGATTTTAAATAATAAGAAAAAACAACATTTAGTTAGAGATCATATAAAAAAGACTGAGGGCATGGTAGAAAAAAAAAGCTGATCTTCAACCAGCCGAGTGACAGTTTCGGTTCAGTGGTATGTGGAGACAAGGAGAACTCACTGTCCACTAACAAACACATGCTGGGGTACCTCTGGGTATTTATGGATGAAATATGAGCTGTTCTTACAGGCAGTGTGTGGGAGCAATATATGTTGTAATTGCCTTTCAGTTAAAGTAAGTGCTGCTGATTATGTACAGTATAGGCTACATTGATGTTACTGATTTAAAAGAAGTGTGGGCTTTTGGGTACAACTTACTAAGAGCTTGGCTATGTTTTTAAAGGGAAGTATACGGTCTATTTTTTTCATATGAAGCAGAGCCCCAATATGCTACAATAAACATTTCAAACCATAGTATGATACTTTAGCTATCTTTCCATCAAAGTTGCTAATTTAATTTATGAATATTGCAAAAACAAACTATGTAAAGCAGCTTTTCCATCTCATGTGTTCAAGAGAAAAAAAATCGCTGGGGAAATTGGAGCAAAATGGAAATAGAAATGGAAGATGCTTTTATTAAATGTGATAAATTACAGATGTAGATCGCAAAACAAAACACTCTGACAAACTTCTTGTTTGCTTGCGAGTGCCAGTGGGTGCTTTATGTCTGGAGTGACAGTGAGTCAGACACTTCTCCAGCATGTCATAATGACCAGAGAAACTTTTGAGATTCTTTGTGATGATATTGGTCCAACAACATTTTATATATATATATATAACAAATTTACAAAAAAACACTCTGCATACAGCAAAAATAGCATGATGGTAGTATGCTATTTCGAATGTAGCTGTTGAGTCTAACAGTTATGGAGTTTCTGCATATGAACTCTAGAAATATGGCTCCATGAGGCTAGCTAACACTTTCAGTTATACAGTATCCTGATTTTAACTACTGATAGTGTCATATGATTATGATTCACTACAACTGCAACTTAATGCATGATCCCTTCAGAAATTCAAATAATGATAAAAATTCAGTGAACAAAGATAGGATTCACTGGTAAGGCCCCTGGGTTCAACAGTTCTGGTTGAGTGTGTTCATCATTATGACACCTCCAGACTTGATTTGGTAAGATCAGGAGATAGTAGGGCTCAGAGACCTGTAGATATCCACAGTGCTCGATTTGTTTAAAAAAAAAAAAAAAAAAAAAAGACAAAAAGCATCACCTCTGTAAAACCAGCCCCCCCACCCCCATCCTTATTAGATTAATAGTGTCTAGTAGCTGTAATGTAAAACTTATCATGCAAATGAAATATTAAAATTCTCTACGAACTTCAAATGAAAGCAATTGACAAATCAGATCTCAATATTGTAACGCGCTGCGCACATTCAAGCAAGTTTTGTGCAGTTCAATATGGCCAAGAGAATGGTTCAAGGCTAGCCCATCTTTTGACGTTCTTTAAAAAGAAGCAGAAGGTATGATATTCTTTTATTAGTGTTTAAGGACATTCCCCTGACAACATCAAAAAGAATAACAAACAAACATAGCTAAAGTGCAATGATTATAAGGGATCGTTGTCAAAGTTGCATTGAATTATTGAAAGTATCACAGAGGTGATAATGCACACATGGATATTTTAGCTAAATGTACGTGTGTTTATTTATTTATGTATTTATTTAAATCTGCACAGAATCCATTCAAGCCACAGCTAACAAACACTGTATGGCTAATAGCTTGACATACAGTAAGCACTCAAGCAGCCGGGCGCTAATAGCTCGAAAGTGGCACTTTTGATGGAGTGTCTGGCTGATTCTATCCAGTTATTTATAATAAAAGGATGCATGCTGTACATGCGTCAGTGACGGATAAGAGACGATTCAGAGAGAGAGAGAGAGAGAGAAGGAGAGTGTGTTCCATTCAGAAATGATCACCCTATTCTTTTCGTCTTTACCATCCACTGTTAGAGCTTTGGAGCCCTAAAAAGTGTGAGGCTCAAAAATAATTGTCATTTGGAACTCATTTATTGTAACACGTGGGTGTTATAGAAGTTGCACGAAATCCAAGAATTCTAAGAAACAGGCTTTATTCAGATAATCCACAGAATAAAGGTAAAGGCGATTTATCGGTTTAATCGCGATAAATCGCGCAGCCCTAATTTTTATTCTTTAATCCTATAAATAAAAATGTTTAAAAAATTAGACAAATTTTGTAATCATTTTGTATGGATAACTACAAGAACAGACACACACAAACAAACACATAACTTAATCACATAACTTTGTTTGAATGCTAACCTCAAACTTTCATACAAAATCCTAGTAATTATTCTCTTCAACATTTACACTATCAGACACAAATATGACACCAAGAAAGGAGCAAAAAAATGTCTATACCTTCCCATAATTTCACACAGGGTCTGCTTGGGATTAAACAGAGCCCATTTTGGAAACAAATTAAATCTGTTAGTCCCTCTTAATCTTGACAATGACAGTCTCCAAGTGTCAGGATTCAGATTTTTTATTTTTTTTTCATGAGTCATCAAGTTTCTGTGCTTGATCGGCTTTAGTAAACTTCATTTTCAGAAGTGTAGAGGCGGCTGACATGATTCTGATGTTTCATGCAGTGCTGGTGCTAATAATTCCGTGGTTATGTAACTCAGAGCGTCTCATTGAGAAGCCTAAAGCATGGTGCTGTGAGAGCAAAAGAGAAAGTCCATATCAAAGATTCAAAGGCTTAGAAATCAAACAGAAGGGCCTGTTATCTGGAGAGGATTCTGGGAATGTTGAAATTCTAGCTTCTATCATTGGTGATATTCTTTCTCAAATGCTTCCTTTCTTTTCAATAGCCGTCTGTGTGTTGAACCTGCCACAATAACATAAATGTGACTCTTGTCTTCTGTAATTGGTAATCATCCGATAAGCACTTTGATGCACAACACAGAGCAATGATAATTACCTGATTTTTTAAATAAACTAATAAACTTGATGGCCCATTTGTCAGAATTGGAGAGTTTAGTATTAGATTTGACAGGGTAGAACTTGCCTAATTTGCTTATTCTATTGTTTTGAATAAGCATGTTGTTCTTGGTGTTAAGACAGTTGTGTTAGTGTTAGTTGACAGCATCTGCCATTTCAGCTAATTGTCAAAGTGCATTTCCAAGAGAGAGCTTTATGCATTTAAGATGAATATTTTTTCCTTATGACTTAAAGGGTTAGTTCACCCAAAAATGAAAATTCTGTCATTTATTACTCACCCTCATGCCGTTCCACACCCGTTAGAGCTTCGTTAATCTTTGGAACGCAAATTGAGATATTTTTGTTGAAATCCGATGGCTCAGTGAGGCCTGCATAGGGAGCAATGACATTTCCTCTCTCAAGATCCATAAAGGTACTAAAAACATATTTAAATCAGTTCATGTGAGTACAGTGGTTCAATATTAATATTATAAAGCAACGAGAATATTTTTGGTGTGGCAAAAAAAACAAAATAACGACTTATTTAGTGATGGCCGATTTCAAAACACTGCTTCATGAAGCTTCAGAGCGTTATGAATCAGCGTATCGAATCATGATTGGGATCACGTGTCAAACCGCCAAACTGCTGAAATCACGTGACTTTGGCACTCTGAACCGCTGATTCGACACACTGATTCATTATGCTCTGAAGCTTCATGAAGCAGTGTTTTGAAATTGGCCATCACTATATAAGTCATTATTTTGGTTTTTTTGGTGCACCAAAAATATTCTTGTCGCTTTATAATATTAATATTGAGCCACTGTACTCACATGAACTGTTTTAAATATGTTTTTAGTACCTTTATGCATCTTGAGAGAGGAAATGTCATTGCTCCCTATACAGGCCTCACGGAGCCATCGGATTTCAACAAAAATATCTCAATTTGCGTTCCGGAAGATTAACAAAGGTCTTACGTGTGTGGAACGGCATGAGGGTGAGTAATAAATGACAGAATTTTCATTTTTGGGTGAACTAACCCTTTAATGGTAAACAAGATTTCACACAATCTACTACATGTCTTCTGTTGTCTGATTGATTATACTTTTTAGCAAGTAGAATAATTTTAAAAAATGTCCCTCTTCAGGTCGTGGTTCACGTGTCTTTTTGTTGTGAAATCTATACTGATTTTTTTATGAAGTAAATATATGATTAAACTTTATATTATTAGTAATATTTTAAGTTGATCATTTACTGGACTGAAGCATCTGTTTTGTATGATTATCCATATATCACATTTTAGAAAAAAATTATGCTTAAATTTGAGCAATGCACAGAAATCTGTGCACCAACAAATAAATAAATAAATTTCTTTAATTTTGAATTCATTCTGATTAATTTTGATTGCATGGAACATAGGGATTAAATGTTATCATACTTGCCCTAATAATAGTCAAATCCTAACAGCAATTAGCAATGCTGATATGGCCGTCTTAAGCAATTACAGGCCAACCTTGATAAAGTTTCATGATTTCATAATTAATGACTTCCCCTCTTTAATGTCTTCCCACATTGACTCTCTTCTCCCTGACCACGAGGCTGAGGAGAGTTTCACGAAATCAGAGCACTATACTGCTGTTTATAAGCACTACAATATGTTCCCTGAGAGTTTATATGGGAATAATGAAGAGATTCGAGGGAGATTAACTGAGTTAGGAAGGATTAGAGAAAGGTCGGAGGATATTACCTCTGGAACTCTTCAAACAAATCATGTGTCCATTTGAAAGTAGCTCATAATTTAATATAAATGACCTTCATATAAAGGCAATGATGACCTTTCTAAAGATTAAGTGACATGCAGACAGACAATGACATGAAAGATTATTAAATACAGATGAAGGGATATTTAAAAAAAAAAAAATGGGTGGAAAAATAAGAGGGGTAAAAAAGATGAATCAGGACAGTGTTCATTTATTTAAAGTATAGATTTTACTTTTTGTACTTCCAGGGGTTGCTGAACTACTACTGAACAAGATTTGGGATTCAGGTGTGCATTTGTGTGCGTCTTACAAACCCTGCTGTGACTTCAACGCATCTTATGTTTCCTCTAGACAGCAATGAGATCAAGACACTTTGCGGGAAGGATACAAAATAGGACTTTAAACTGAATTCATTTTTTATCTTATTTAACACAGTGTCAGGAAACAGAGCTGGTTAATTTCAAGTTTGTGTTGAATTTCAACCTCAGGTAGAGGCTCATATAAATACTACAATATGAGTGATCTTAGCTTCTATTTCATTTGTGTCATTCGCATTTTTTGAGAACAGATAGGAATATCAAAAACTTTTCCTAACTTTGGCCAGCATGATCTAAGAGCCAAATTTGTTGATAAAGAAAAGAAAGGGGTTTGAAAAAGTGCAGTGACTGGCACTACGTAGAGTGTATTCAGTTTTCTCAGAAACAGTTAAACCTGACTGTGGCAATGTTTTATTAGTTGATGCGAATATCAGCAGTTCGGAAATGAAATGTCCTGTAAGTAGCGCTAAAAGGTTAATGCTCTATTGCTTTGAAAATAACATCCCACCTGACCCTAAACCTAAACGATAGTGTTAACAAAAGCAAACATGAGATAAAAACACATTTGCTGAACCAAGCATGCCATTTTGTCTTGCGCCTTTGCACTCTTTTGTGATTCGTGTTTCACATGACAAGAGCAACGCTGTACCAGGTGAGTTACAGAGCAAGTTTACTACATCAGAAAAGCTGTACATATGGAGCTGGTTATGTGATGCAATCATCAAAATGTATTATTTTACAAATCATGCACTATGGTAAATGTGTTTTGAAGTCATAGCATAGTATTGTGCAAGACATTGCTTAAAAATACTTCTTTATTTATCGATACTTTGTCATTTAATCATAATGAAAAAGCAAAACAGTTTAGTTTTACTGCATCTAGTGTTCATTTCAGCTGGAAACTGCAGTGAATTGTATGTATGAAATGTAGGCAGAGTCACATATTTCCAATGAGCCTGGGTTGGACATATGGCATGATTGTGCTCGACGAAACCCAAGGAATCGAGATGGCTCTCGTGAAAATAGGGCCAAAGTAATCAAAAGTTATACTCATTTCTATACATTTTGTTCTTTTACAAGTAACAGGGCTGAAGATTTAGCTTATATTAGGCTAACTAGTTATTTCTAAATAATTAATCTAAAAGACATACTGTATAAGTATTTGTTTAGTCCATTTTCTCGCAATAATTTTAATAACAGAGTTTAATGGTTGAACATAATCAATGCAGTAAGCACTATACAGAATTTGCAAAATTGAGAAAATGGAATGAGATGTTCATTTTTAATAAGGATCAAAATGGCGTTACTTAGTAGTCACAGTTTCATTAAAATACTTTTGTACTGCATTGAATAGCATATTGATTTATCAGAGTATATGTCAGAATGTTTACACTGTTGCATGATTTTAATCTTCAAGCAGAAAGAATTGGATTAAATAATATTTAGCAATATTATTGATTTGACTGCACTGATACTATTGGACGAGAACTGAACTGAGCTGGACAATGACATTTTCTACAGAGCTGCTTTATAGATGAATTGAACTTTCATGTTTGATGATCTTTACACAGTTTTTGAATGGAACTGAATCAACACTGAACTGATCTCAGCTGAACTGAACAATGACAATTTTCTTTTTTTAAGAGCTGCTTTACCAGAGGTGTAAAGAGTACCTGAAAACCAAACTTGAGTAAAAGTACTGATACCATACATCGAAAATGATTCCACTACAAGTTACAAGTATCCAATTCCAATACGACTTGAGTAAAAGTCTTAAAGTATCTGATTTTAACAGTACTTAAGTATTTTACTCATGCTGAATGTAGGCTCAGAGATGCTCTAGTCCTGAGAGACATGCCAGTGAAAATAAGAAACAATTGATTTGTAAGATGAGAAATCAAGTTTATTTTCTAAAATCAAAATAAAACTGAACACCTCAATGTTGCAATAAACCAAGGTCAACACAACAACCTTTTAAACGTCTACAAACTCTCAAGTCTCAGTTAAGCTCAAGTCCACAGAAAGGCCATAAGTAAACCAATATCCTTCAAAACGGTCTTGTCAATATAGCGGATAAATAAAACAATGTTAAGTAAAATTAAATAGTTAGAGTCTACTTTATGTGCTGGTTTGAGCCTCATCACTAGCTGCAGTCATTTCCTCATCTAATAAATAAAACATCTTCCATCAGCAACTACCTGCTAATGCACTCACATTCACGTAAAGTATCCTTGTTGACAAATTTTGGGTGAGTAAAGGCAAAATGCTCAAGATATAGTACCTTCAAAAAAAGTTAGCTGCCATGAAAAATGTAATTTGTAATTGCATTACTCATTACAAATGTAGTGGAGTAAAAAGTACATTTACTTGCTCAAAAATGTAGTCAAGTAGAGAGTAAAAGTTGCCAATATCTTTGATACTCAGTACAACTGCAAAGAAGCCAAAAAGATACTTAAGTACAGTAACTAATTACATTTACTCAAGTACTTTACACCTCTGTGCTTTACAATAGAATTGAACTCCTGTTTATCCCTGTAAACCTGCTCTGAAACAATCTGTATGGATTAGTGCACGTGGCCGCCATTTTGGATTTTCGATCAGCGAGTGTACGCATATACACTCCCGGTTTCGCTTTATGCTGGTGCAGAGTGCCGGGGAAAGCCGAAAATGATCTCTTATAGTTGTTTATAGAATCTGTTATATCACTTAAAATACAACTAAGATATATAGTACGATCACATGAGCCAATGGCATTTAAATGCATGCATGCATGGGTTAGTTAGATTAACGAACTCATGGTGCATACATACAATGACAATAATGCCTGTAAATATACAACTACGATTAGAGTTGTCTGCATAAAATGCCCTGTGATAAATTTATTTCCATAAATACTATTTTCTCAATTTTGCGCATATATTTTCACTTACCTACATCAATTGCTCCATCAATATGATCACTACATATTTTACGATTTCTTTGCATTGATTATCTTTTTAGATAAAAACAAGGGCTGTGAAAAGATTGCGATTAATTTACATTTTTAACTGTAGCACAAACAGTTTAATATAGGTACTTTTTTTTTTTTTTTTTTTACCTGTAGTAGTTTTTGCTGCTTAAACGAGACAGATAATGATGTATGCAACAGATGCACTTTACTCGTCTCACTTGAACTAATTAAATGCAGTAATTAATAGAAACGCACAGGGAAAATACAAACACTGAAAATTATGCATTTAAATTACATTGGCTACTAAATAATACAGTTAGCGATAATCATGTTACCAAATAAAGTTACTTAAGCATACACTGAGTCCATATCATATTCCCATGTTTATTTATCTCTGATGAGGATTGATACTTCTGTTGACAATAGCAATCATTAGATCTTCATGAAGGTCAAGTGTTCCTCGCAGAAAGAGAAGGCAGTTTTTGAGCCATTTAGTCCCCCAGCTGTCAGAACAAAATCAGGAGATATATATTACATGCTTGAGTGTTTTGTATGCATAAAGAGATCCCTGTGGATCACCGCTGAGCCTGAACCGCATAATCAACAGGAGAAAGACTGAAAGTCAAAGATCGTGAATTACCACACAGATGTAACGTTACACAATAATATAACAAGGATGTTTTCTTTCATCTCTGATAGACCACCATCTTCCCTTTAATTAAAAAAAAATCTATTATATCTAGCCAAGTTTCATATTTAAGTTTCTTCTTGCACCAAATGCAAGCGTCGCTAAGACCAGAAGGGCATGAGCGGAAGTAACCATGCGCACAGTCGCATCGCCGCAGCTCACCGGCGCCATCTTGTGCACCTAGTCCATTGTAAAGCACTATATAAATAAAGTTAAAAAATATAGTTAAGAAGGTCCACTGAGACAAGACAGGCCTAAAACTGCCATTTAAAGGTACAATATGCAGGGTTTCCCCCCAAAAATTAAAGTGAAGATGCAACCAATGGGAAGTTGCAACCGACTTTACTTCACTGTTGTGATGTATTTCCAAGTGAAACAAATATTGAATAGAGGGCAGGGTTTTATTTTAGCGCACAACCTCATTGGAGGGGAGTAGTTAAGGATATTCGAACAAAGCTGTCAAACTGACATCATCAGAGAAGGAACGCCATTCCAAAGCGGAAGCAAATTTTCAGGACAAACAATTTTTTTCTGTGTATTAACTTGCACGGATTAATTGTTCACCACAAGACTAGTAATGTGTGCAAAATAAGTAGTGTCAATTTTGATTTCATGACGACATTAAAGGAGAAGTACAGACATTTGATGAGTTCAAAAGAATCTACGTTTTAGTTTTATATTAGATAACAGCTTATGCAAATGACATTAGATTTGTTCCTTTTCAGCTTTAATGTATTGGAACACCAATTTGTACCCTATTTGTGGAAAGCAGCTCCTGCTCTTCCAGACTCACAGTCACATTCATCTCCATTAGCTTCAGAAAATATCTTAACAATGTCTCAAACTGTGCTCTGATTTGCAGAGATACAAAGTCTGCAGTCAAATGTCAGAGATCTTAATAAGAACTGAAGCATATTGCAAATGAACTAAACTGCTAACCACATTCATTACAGTTCAACACTCTTACAGTATATGACAACAACTGGCTCATTTGTTTTTATCTTACGTCTGAGACAAAGTTAATATTTATTGAATAAAGTACAGATCTTTGTGAAGTCTTTTGAGCTGTGAAGGAGCATCCTCTGAGCAATAAAATCATCCTCCGTAAGGCTGGTACTTAAGTCTAAACCAGTAGGCATTAGAGCTGATGTAAATGCACTCTAAAAACACTGTAGAGCTTAGCACAGTAGTGTTTATACATTTGCCTTTAGCAAGATGCACTGAAGGCAGTTACTGGAAATTACAGTGCCACTGTAAAAGCTCGAAAACCAAATGATCATTCTTAGGGAGGCAGTGATTGCAACAAGATTCCCAAACAAGCCTGCATGGGAGCCAACGGAACCGAGACAAAGATGCAGAAATGGTTATAATAATTACACTCCTGAGTGTTTATGGATTAGCTCTCTGAGAAAATAATGGTGAACCCATATTGATAATTTTCTAATCCACCTGCAAAAGCTAATTACTCAACATAACAGTCTGTCCTCAAAGGAAACAGCAGTGCGCGAGCAGACAGTCACTATCAATAATCATATTGTGCAGTCTTTAAACTCTATTTTGGCACACTTCTAATGTTAAAGGTGTCATTTTCATTAGACTTTAAAATCTTACCTCCTCTTCCAGTTTAATATTCAAAGACAGTCATTTGTAGGTTGATTTCCCCAAAGAGTGTAAACACTGTGCCTCTATCTTATTGGTAAGAATTATTTTATCTATAATTAATATAGGCTTAAATGAAAATATTCTGACAGTGAGACTTGGTAACCACATAGGTAAAACCATACATGGCTACTCACTACTACCACTGTCAAATGATATTATATTATGATATGTTATATAGGCCTATAAAAACGCCTAAATGTAGGTAAAAACTATACACACCTTCACAAAGAAAGGAATTATATATTCCCCTACCCACCTAATAAATATATTGCAATATAAATGGCTACAACATGGTATTCAATATAAATATTCCACATTTCCACAATCCATGGTAAATTACTACAGTTCATTCATGGTAAATGTTTGTAAGTGTGGTGATTTTGGGATTTAAAAGTCTTCTATCTTAATTCATGGCACATTTCTCCTGTTTTTCTCATTGTTGGGAATGTTGAGGCTGTTTCATCAGATTTAAAACTAGTTTAATCATCGAGTGTTTTGTGGTTTGTAACAGAGAGGTGTGTGTCGAATTGAAACGTCTCTTACTGGATGTCGCAACGCTGTTTAAAGGGTTAGTTCACCCAAAAATGAAAATTCTGTCATTTATTACTCCCGCTCATGCCGTTCCAGACCCGTAAGAGCTTCGTTAATCTCCGGAACGCAAATTGAGATATTTTAGTTGAAATCCGATGGCTCCATGAGGCCTGCATAGGGAGCAATGACATTTCCTCTCTCAAGATCCATAAAGGTACTAAAAACATATTTAAATCAGTTTATGTGAGTACAGTGGCTCAATATTAATATTATAAAGCGACAAGAATATTTTTGGTGCGCCAAAAAAAACAAAATAACGAATTATTTAGTGATGGCCGATTTCAAAACACTGCTTCAAGAAGCTTCGGAGCGTTATGAATCAGCGTGTCGAATCCGCAGTTCGGAGCGCCAAAGTCACGTTTCAGCAGTTTGGCGGTTTGACACGCGATCAGAATCATGATTCGACACGCTGATTCATTACGCTCCGAATCTTCCTGAAGCAGTGTTTTGAAATCGGCCATCACTAAATAAGTCGTTATTTAGTTTTTTTTGCCACACCAAAAATATTCTCACCGCTTTATAATATTAATATTGAACCACTGTACTCACATGGACTGATTTAAATATGTTTTTAGTACCTTTATGGATCTTGAGAGAGGAAATGTCATTGCTCCCTATGTAGGCCTCACGGAGCCATCGGATTTCAACAAAAATATCTTAATTTGTGTTCCGAAGATTAACGAAGGTGTTACGGGTGTAAACAGCACGAGGGTGAGTAATTAATGACAGAATTTTCATTTTTGGGTGAACTAACCCTTTAATATGGTGACCGGGAATAAACGCAGCTCCTTTAAGCTTTTGTTCCATTATCCACTGGGCCGTGCTGCGTAGTTCAAAGTAAACTAGTGAAACACATGAAAACAGCGCTATTTGTTTTGTATTTGTTGTTACCGACCGAGAAACAACTTCAGATGATTCAGTGACAGAGTGGTCTGAACAAATCCAAATCTTTCAGATAGTTATGCAAGCGCATTTGGCCAATTCACGGAAAAGAAAGAATCGAGACAAAAGAATGATTAATTCATGAATGATTGGTATCGCTGGTTCAGTCGACAGAAATACGGGACACGCATAATAACTGCTCAAATATTCGCACGGAAAACGTTTCTCAGGTCAGTCGGAGGAGCGTGCAAGGTATGAACAGTGCAGCTGCAGGAGCCACTGCGACCACCCAACCCGATCACATGAGAATGCGTATCAATAGTACGTGCATGTAATCTCGTAGAAAATAAGTTTTGCCGTACATATGATGCGCAGTTTTCACATGCATATGATTGGGTAGGATCAGTGGTGTGGGTGCCCACGGGCCGAATGAACATGATTGGCGGGCCGGACTTGGCCCGCGGGCTGCCAGTTGAATAGCCCTGCCATAAAGCATTGTTTCAGAACAACCCGTTTGCAGATTCTGGGCAAAGTGACGTGCTTTGCACAGGCCCCTCCCACGACTTGACAGACACTGCCGTTTTAGCATAGCCCCACCCTGAGTGAGCTGTACACAGTCCGCCATTGTTTCAACACCGGAACAGCTGTAGACAAGAATGTCTCCTAAGCGATTGAGGTGTTTTGTTGTTGGATGTAAGAATGAACATAGCAGTCGTCATTTACTCCTGACAACTGAGCCGCTGAAGACGCAGTGGATTAATTTTGTTTTTGAAGAACTACTACTGCCGTCCAGCCACAGCAAGCATTAAATGAAATCAACTGAAGATAAAAGAAACATTAAATCTCTCAAGATCTGATTAAACAACTCCTTTGTCATAATAAAGTAGTTTCAAAAAATACATTACTGATCATAAGTGGTTACTTAATATTCTTTTATTTTTCACTGTCAATACTGGTTTGCTAGAGATCAGACATTCTGAATTTTGATTTTTAAATATATTTAGGATAAAAATGCTTAGACACACAGACATCAAGAATCAGCATGTGAATCTCGACAATTGTGACATGTTTCATGCTGCAATGCAGTATACCCTCTCTGAAACTTCTGAAAGTCAGCAATTACTCAATTACTTAGAAGACATGTTAGGTTTCTTTAGAGATATAATGTTCCAGCAAGTCTGCTTAATCAATTACCAAAATTATTCAGGAAAATAAGATTTTCTTATCAAGGTGATAAAATGTTGTGTAGCAAAAATGAGTATACCCTCCATAAACTTACTAAATAAAATGAAATAAAAATGTTCTGGTGTAAGTTTAAGGCAATGTTTGATCAACAGGTAAGTACGTTGAACCAAAACATTTAAAGAGAAGTAATTTCTTGACAATTAAAATTGTTATATAGCCCACTGAATCATTCTCAGACTTAATGCTGACAACAATGGAACCACTTGGGAGAGAACTGTCAGGAGACTCGTTTCTTAGCACAAAAGAGGACAGTGGTACAAGAGGATTACCAAATCATTGTTTTAATTGTGAAAATATATCAAAAGTAACACAGAAATTCAAAAACAATGGACTTGTGACAAGGCCCCTGAAATAATCAGGCCTTCATTTTAAGCTTTCATTTAGTGATGAGGGATATTTTTGCTAGACAAAGAGCAGGAGAAATACCAAGCAAGTGTTGCAGAGCCAGCAAAAGCTATGAAAAGAGTAACTGTTTATCTCACAGAGTAAGATGCAGCCTGCAGAAATGACATGCATGGTTGTTGTTCTCACTGGAACTACCTACTGTAGCCAAAGCACAATGAAGTCA
Organism: Ctenopharyngodon idella; assembly: GCF_019924925.1. Classification (NCBI taxonomy): domain Eukaryota; kingdom Metazoa; phylum Chordata; class Actinopteri; order Cypriniformes; family Xenocyprididae; genus Ctenopharyngodon; species Ctenopharyngodon idella. The sequence continues at coordinate 3,966,500 of NC_067227.1, forward strand.
GTTAGCCATTTCCAAAGCCCATATTTACAAAATATAGATTCTGGGAATCAATACTCTGGTCTCATGAGACCAAATCAATCATTTTGGATCTAACAGCATCCAAAATGTTATGGTGTTGCTAGAGGAGGAGTGGAGCAACACTCCCCATTAAAGACCAGGGCATTTAAGGAGCTCATCATCCAGGAGTTAAACAGGACAGATGTGACAATTTGTCATAACCTTGTACACTCCGTGCCAAGAAGGGTCAGAGCAGTATATTCAAAATTATGGAGGGCATACTAAGTGCTAGAATATTATACATTTGTTGAATTAAATCTGGGTTTACTCATTTCTGCAATCCTTAATTTAAACAAAATTGGCTAATTTACTTATTTTATGGCTATTAATGACATATATTTCTCAGTTTTTATTATGTATATGTTTAATACATTTAGTTTTGCCATCTTTCCATGAATTGTATTAGTGATCATAAAGAAAATACATCTTTTGTATTTGTTCAGAGGAGGTGTACTCATTTATGATGTGCACTGTAAAACTTATGGCTCCTATCATGCATTGCGGCAGGTAGTATGTCACCATTATTGAGATTCATATGCTGATTCTTGATATCTGTGTATTCAGATTTAAAATAAATAAATAAATAAAAAATTATGTGAAGTTATTATTTTTCAAGTTATCACCAGTGATGAATATCAATGATGTGCGATTCTTAAAACATAACGTACGTAATCAGAAACTAGACTCTTAATAAGATCAGTAAATGAGACTGTTACATGATGATTACATCCTTATCATCAAGTCAACATCATCTGCACACAATTTCTCTTACTGTTCTTGCCATAACAAACACAGTTAAAGCAGCCAGAGAAAAAGTAATGTTAAAAAGTCAAGAGTCAAACTGCCTAACTAAAGCAAGCACTAACCACCGTAATGGTGACTTCAACCAGAACTTATATTCAATATATCATCAACATCTAAACCTCTGTTAATTCTCAATAAGAGCTTTTGTAGACTTATGACAGAAATAAAGTCAATCTGGTTAGTAATAAGTGAAGCTGGTAATGCTGTTTGTGGAGTTGTTTAATCCTCCTCTGCTGAGATCTGGAGAGATTTAATGTCTTCTTTTATCTTCAGTTGATTTCATCTAAGGCTATGGCTTGAAGTCAGTTGTAGTTATTGTGTTTTTCTTTATTCCCCTGTTCTTGTTGTTTCTCTTTCCTTTAATGATTCAGCTTGTTAACAGCAGGTGTTCATCACTAATGCTCAGTCGTCACTTAATCACTTAATTATCTAATTAACTTAAACACTGATTCAGTGTTACAGCAAAAACGTATTTTATTACGGGTATGTAAAATGTAATTAAAAATGTAAATTAATCGCAATCTCTTCACAGCCCTTGTTTTTATCTAAAAAGATAATTGATGCAAAGAATTTGTAAAATATGTAGTGATCATATTGATGGAGCAATTGATGTAGGTAAGTGAAAATATATGTGCAGAATTGAGAAAATAGTATTTATGGAAATAAATTTATCACAAGGCAAACGTGTGAATGTTCACAAGGCATTTTATGCAGACAACTCTAATCGTAGTTGTATATTTACAGACATTATTGTCATTGTATGTATGCACCATGAGTTCGTTAATCTAACTAACCCATGCATGCATGCATTTAAATGCCATTGGCTCATGTGATTGTACTATATATCTTAGTTGTATTTTAAGTGATATAACAGATTCTATAAATAACTATAAGAGATCATTTTCAGCTTTCCCCGGCACTCTGCACCGGCATAAAGCAGAACCGGAAGTATATATGCGTACACTCGCTGATCGAAAATCCAAAATGGCGGCCACGTGCAACTAGTCCATAAATCGTTGATAAGCAGTTATAACTGCATGAAGAAGGGTGACTTTAACACAAATGCCAAATAGTGAGCCATTTTTAACTCACATGTTATAAATGCTTAATAAATATATTTATTCACAGACATAACTGACTTTATGTGAACTGTGTTTTTGACAGAACATTGTGTGTATTTGACAGTTTAAACACAACAAAAAATGTGAAAGAGAAGTTACTCACGAGACTTGATGTCTGACAGCCAGCTTTGTGTGCTTCAGATAAGTGCGCTCAGAAAACAATCAATTAGAAGTTTAAACTGATATAGCTTTAAAACACGTGGATATAATAAACTTTAATGATGAAAGAACTATGCTATCTGTGAGAGTGATCGCGAGATAATCAAAGCCAAGCAGATGTCTTGTTAGTATTTAGCAGAGAATCCGATTGAGGCAGGAAGGAACTGTGATAGTGGAGAGGGGGGCAGCACGCAGCAGCTCATTTGCATTTAAAGGCACATGCACAAAAACAGCCTGTTCTTGACTGTAGTCAGAAATGGGTATTTACAACATGGATTTATAAATCATCTGTAAGTTATTTTAAGCTGAAACTTCACAGACACATTCTGGGGACACCTGAGACTTAAATTACATCTTGTAAAAATGGGTATAATAGGTGCCCTTTAACACTTCCATTCATCGCAATGACAGCTGCTCGGCTGGCGTAGGTCCCACTGGAAGTACACACTTTGAATTCTACCATCTTTGCTCATGGGCAATCAATTCTAGACATAATTGATGAGCTGTAAATGCCATGTGACTAATCACTTTGGAAAAAGACTTCATGACAAAACTGACTGGCTGATGACACCACAAGAAACCCATGACATCTAAAGACCGGGACACACCAAGCTGACGGTCGGCCGTCTGGGAATATCAGGCCGTTTTTGTGTCGGTCAGCTTAGTTTTTTTCAGTGTGTTCCGCACAGTGTGTTCCGTTGGCTCTAGTCTGATGCTGTCTGGGTTTTTTGGGCCAATTCAGCATGTTGAATCGGCATCAGGCTGTCGGTGAGAGAGAGAACTCTGATTGGCTGTTCAGCTTAGTGAACGAGTCAGTGCATGAGGATAAAAGCGAAAGTGATGAAAGCAAGCAAAGAAGTCAAGACGGTGAAGACAGGAGTTATAATTTTACATAATCTTAGCTGAGCATTCGAATGCATGAATATTTTCATAACAACATGAACTGATTGAAATGAAGAAAGTGATCAGCTTGACTGATATTCAAAATGGTAAGCAAGCGCTGCTTTGTATACTGTTTGTATACCTGCAGTCCTAGTTATGGTTTCCCTTGTTGAATGACTAAAATAGACTATTGATTTCTGCTAAAATAGACAGATATTTACTTACATGAAGGTGCAGAATGCACATGCTAGTTGACATTCGCCTGTAGTCCTTTTGGTGTGTTCAAGCGCAGCTTTTTGGCCGAGACGAGAGGCAACAACACAGTCGGCTTTTGTCGCCATTAGTTCTTTGACATCAGTTTGGTGTGTCCCGGGCTTAAAACCTTCACTAGGGTGGCCCTTATTGGGGGGGTACATTTTTTTTAATTTTTTTTTTGAAAATGTTAACCTCTCACTCCCTTATTTGTTTCTCCACTAGTAGTACATAATGTATGCAAAATATCATCCAGATAATTTGTCATTTGGGGTATGCTGAAAGAATGCATCTTTTTATCAACAGGTACTTGATATCTGATTGGTGATATTAGCAAAGGTTTCGTTCACTGATAAACTTTTGACTGTTTCTGATATCAGATGGCCACTTTGCATGAAGTATATTTGCTTAGAAGCAAGAAGGAGTCCTTATTAGGTTGCAGTCTTCCATGTGGGAAGTCGTGGCCTAATGGTTAGCGAGTCCGACTGGAATCAACCGGCAGGAAATGACTGAGGTGTCCTTGAGCAAGGCACCCAACCTCCAATCGCTCTCTGGGTGTCACAGCAAAATGGCTGCCCACTGCTCCGGGTGTGTATCACAGTTTGCAGTGTGTGTGTGTTCACTACTCACTACTCTGCTCCTAATTTGTGTGCACTAACTTGGATGGGTTAAATGCAAAGATTCTGAGTATGGGTTACCATACTTGGCCTTCACATGTCACTTTCCCCTTTAACTTTCATTGGCAATGTTCTTCAAGTATATCTGAACCGAATGGGAAATAGGGTACAGTGAAGCATGAAGCAGTACAGACCATGAAGGAGTGTCCAAGACTTCTGGGAAAAGGCCTGCATTCCCATAAGGCCTGTGAAGAAGCTCTAAGACCTTGTAGGAAAATGGGAGGCCTTGAAGAAGAACAAGGGTGAATGAGTGAAACATAACAGAAGAACGAAGAAGAATGTCGGATTGTCATAAATATCTAGATCAGATCTTACTTTCGTTCTAAGTTCACTTTCTTCACCAGTACAGTAATTTCACTTTTTAACCTTCTGATTTTACGTCTGCAAGAACTTTGTGGCTGAAGGATATGTCAGACTGCCATCACGATCTAGATCAGATCAATTTTACAAATATCAGTTCTCATCAGCAGCATTGAAATTTAACATTTTAAGACTAACAACACTGTTATGTGTTCTCGTTTTTAACCTAATTCACCGTTTACTAATGGTCTTGTATAATTATTAATTACGTGCTGTTATGGTCATTACAGCGGAATTTCAATTTTGTTGACCACACCCCAAATGTAGTCCAATCTCAGAGAAATTTGGTTTATTTCTATTTCTCATGAAGGTGAGTTGATTGGGCGGGTGAGAGCAGAAGATTTCAAAAGTCCAAAAATAAGAGCCACCCTAACCTTCACTAGCGACCGTCATGAGCTGTAAATCAAAAAGAGCGCAGCAGACAGGAAAACATCTACTAAAACATACAGTAGTAGCAAATTATTTTATTTTTGAATGAACATGTAAATACTTCAGATTATATGTGAATAGTATAAAAAGAATTAATAGTATGTAAAATAGTAGGTATTATTCCACAATAAACAGAGGTATGCTATAGTGTAAGTAATTCAGGGCACCTATTACCAAACTTAATTAAATGCATATTCGCATTGATTTAATTAACGTTTTTAAGTTGCAAACATTATTTTGACGATCAATCAGGATGATATCAACCTGAAATAGCCAATATTATTATTTTCAATAATTAAAAGTAGGTTAACCTATGTTATCTACACATATGGTATGTTATTCATGCTTTAACAGTGATAATTTAGACCTATGTCACTTCACAAGGTGGTCAAAGAAAACCTGCATAAACAAAACAGACCGGAAAGCATACAAGCTACAGCGACAATGGAGGCCAATACAGATGACAGATTGTGCGAAGAGGTTAGAAAGTACCCTCATTTGTACAACTCTAGCATGAAAGAATACAAATATATTTACATGAGAGACTGCTCAAAACTGCTCATGCGTTGAACACCTGTGTACGCGTACAAGTCAAGTGAAGTATACTTTGCAAGGCTGCGCGTCCGACTGCGTACGCGTAAAAAAGCGAAGTATACCCAGCTTAAAGGATTAGTTCACCCAAAAATGAAAACAATGTTGATTTTCATTCATCTTTGGAACACAAATCAAGATATTTTGATTAAATCTGATGGCTCAGAGAGGCCTGCATTCACAGCAATGGTACTTCCTCTCTCAAGATCCATAAAGGTACTAAAAACATAATTAAAACAGTTCATGTGAGTTCAGTGGTTCTATCTTAATATCATAAAGCGACAAGAATACTTTTTGTGCACCAAAAAAACCCAAAATAACGACTTTTCAACAATATGGTGATGGGCCGATTTCAAAACACTGCTTCGGAGCTTTACGAATGGAATCAGTGATTTGATTCGTAAAGCTCCGAAGCACAAAAAGTATTCTCATCGCTTTATAATATTAAGGTAGAACCGCTGAACTCACATGAACTGTTTTAAATATGTTTTTAGTACCTCTATGGATCTTGAGAGAGGAAGTACCATTGCTGTGAATGCAGGCCTCTCTGAGCCATCGGATTTAATCAAAATATCTTAATTTGTGTTCTGCAGATAAACAAAGGTCTTACGGGTGTGGGACGACATGACAGTGAGTAATAAATGACATTATTTTCATTTTTGGGTGAACTAACCCTTTAATACCCCAGTACAGTGACGGGGACAATATACTGCAACAAGCACCATCTTTCGGATAAGATGTTAAACCGAGGTCCTGACTCTCTGTGGTCATTAGGAGTGGGGGTGTAACCCTGGTGTCCTGGCCAAATTCCCTCCATTGGCCTTTATCAATCATGACCTCCCAATAACCCCCATCCATTGAACTTGCTCTATCACTCTCTCCTCTTCACCTATAGCTGGTGTGTGGAAAGCAATGGTGCCATTGTTCTGTGGCTGCTGTCGCATCATCTAAGTGAATGCTGCACACTGGTGGTGGTTGGGGGGAGACTCCCTGATGACTGTAAAGCATTTTGGGTGTACAGTAGTACATACGAAAGCGCTATATAAATGCCTGGATTGAGACTGTTAGGTAAGGAACCTGGGTTGGGTTGACTCAATCTGGGTTGATAATCGTTTGTAATCAGTAACCCAACAGCGCTGGGTTGTGAAATGAGATTTGAGTTCAAATCTGCCAATACCTTTTTGCCTAGCCGTATTTTCGCTGTTCAAGAAAACCAGTCAAAGCAGAGAAAGAACTTTGAAATGGACTGCAGTGAGGAACATATTCTTTTAAGTAAGAGTAAGAGTATTTTCTCTCACAACAAAATTGAGCGGTGACTGATAAGTGGGAACGGAAAAAGCTGGAATGGCACTTGAGAGGAGTGATTAAAAACACTTTAATCTTGTTGATTCGCTATAAGACACTGTACATTCCCAACTTTCAGTGTTTATTACATGCTTTGAGTCCATGTGTTTCTTGGTGGCAACATAGAAACCTTAGGCCTTAGGCCTTAGGCTTTGGCCATAGTGGGACTATTTTCATTGGTGAAAGAAAAAATTATTTGGTCTCAAACATCAGTTATTCAATATTTATTTAACAATGAATTTCTATCTGTTCTTGCTTATCAGTAAATTTCACCTTTGATTATTATTGTAGCCTGAGTTGTTAATGTAATCATTCTATGTGTGTTGAAGTGATTTTATTTTAGAAACCAATTTTGGGTTCATTTTAAAGATCTAACCTTTCTTAATTCTTAAGTGTAAGTATACCAAAACAACCTACAATAAATTGAATCAAGCTTTTATCTGTGGTATATGCTGCTGTAATAGAGTGCACATGCTCAGGCTGTTGGCTACGGGTGTGATTCTGATACTACACAGGGAGCCATTAAAAGCATGCACATTTGGAGAAATATTGATGGATTCTCATGTTTAAGTCAATTTTCTATACAGAGGAGTAATATTTATTCAATATTTATTGTCATCACTATGAGCGCTGGATACTGTATTTTCAATTCATACTTGCAGCCGGAGGGCGCTCTGTACACCTTTAGTCCACAAATGCCTCCTAAAGAAGAACAGGCATATCATGTGAGATTCCAGGAACTAACAGAGGCTTCCAGAGATCGCTAACCATGGCTTTAACATACAGAAAAACACTTTTCAAGACAATAAATACACAATTGAGACGATGTATACATGTATTGCCTCAGAATTTGCGTCTGAATAGCGCTCGCTCCGTGGGCATGGCCGCATTAGCAGATAATTTCATACAGATTACATAAACAGAGAATTTTAATTTTCTAGTCTAATTTTTTTGTGATTAGTATTCACTAAGTTACACTTCATTTTCTGAGAACTATCAGATTGGACTTCGTTCAGAGGGAGATGACAGATCACGCATCATGTTAGTTTTCTTTATTTTACAAAAAGCACAACATTTTGTTTTTACTCTGAGTGTACACAAATAAAAGAAGATATTTCACAGATTAAAATGGTGTATAACTCTTAATTGTATGTGCAACATTGATGGAGTATTTTGAGTCTCTTTCACACTGGTAAGAAAAAAACCGAGGTGGCATCGCCGGCGATACCTCCGACTCGAGGGAGTTAAATCTACTGACATTCAAACAGCTGCCCCCTCTAAGAGCAAAAATCCACATGTAAATCATAATCATGCCGCTTCTTATTTTTCCAAGTTTCCACCCCTAGCAGTGCAGGGAGTGTTATTTTCTACAGAAAGAAAATGTCTAGAGTTGCTTACGTAACCCCGGTTCCCTGAGAAAGGGAACGAGACGCTGCATCAGCTGCTGATGCTATGGGGACACGTCCTCATGGAAACCTCTGTTTGGTGCGCCCCAGCAAATAAGAAGGGCGCATGAGAACGTCATCAAATTCGTATTGTCTGAAGGAAGCAGGGCAGGCATGCCCAAAGTCTCGTTCCCTTTCTCAGGGAACCAGGGGATACATGTTTAACCCTAGATGTTCCCTTTCCAGGGAACTTCTATGCTGCATCATTTGCTGAACGTTATTGGGACATACCAACTATGCCATTCTGACAAATGCCTGCTTGTTCTTGAACTAACAATCTAAGCACTAAAGCTCAGAGGCCTCAGCCCCAAGCCATTAGCATGTCAGCGGGCGACCCTGCTTACTCTGGTAATTATAGCTCACTCTTCGAGTGAGGAGTGGGCCCAACCTCAGTTTAGACCGCCCCATTCCTACTAACAGCCACAAGAGGCAGGCTCCCAAACCCTTCTTTACCCTCTAAAAACAACCTCTTGTACTCCAACACCATTCTCGGTGGGGGAGGGAAGAGAGGTGGGAGACTAAAAGAAAGGAAGAAGGTAGGGAATGAAAAGGGGGCAGGCTTAGACCGTGTCCCTGCTCAATCACTCTTTTTTTTTTTCAGCACCCAGATCCGTGTGTAACTTGATTCACTTTACCCCGGCCCGGTTCCTCAGGTTCCAACCATTCTCCTCTTTATTCACCATATCCAGATCTGTTTATGGCTTTCTCCTTTTTTCTTCCTTGGAGGGGAGGCCGGGTAACACCACTCATCTTCTGGTCTTCTCCCTAGGAACTTGTTCCTGGAAAAGGCATGGATGGAGGAGCCTAAACCTGGTGAGGGATATACTTCCTGAAGGCAGCAGACTGCATTCTTGCCTCTCTAAACCTGTCCACCACCATCTCAACGGCAGTGCCAAACAGCCCTGAGGGCGAGACAGGGGCATCAAGGAGGACCACTTTATCTGACTCCTTGATCCCTGACAAATTAAGCCAGAGATGTCTCTCTGTCGCAACCATAGCAGCCATGGTTCGGCCAATAGAGCGGGCTGCCTGCTTGGTGGCACAGAGAGCTAGATCTGTGGCCATATACAGTTCAGAGAACGCCTCAGGAGATAAACCCTCCCCCTGATCCAGGTCTTTGAGAAGATCTGCCTGATAAGCTTGCAGTACTGCCATAGTGTGCAGAGCTCCACCAGTCTGCCCAACCACCACATACGCTCTACCCACCAACCTCGATGTTGTGTGACATGGTTTAAAAAAACAGCCTTCAGAATGAGGATGTCCCTAGGGAAAGGTAATTTGCTAAATTCTTTTCCACCCGAGGCATCCACCCGTAACCCTGCTCGCTCAGCCCCTCTACATTCAAATAATTTGAAGCTGAAAGGACCACAGTGCAGAGTAGGGATGTCTCCACGAACGTGACACCTCAGTGTGCAGGTCTGAGAGAAAGGGAAGGTTCACAGGAGCTGCACACTTACAGTATGAGTCATAAGTTATACCAGCTCATCGTATTCAGTGGTTTTCTGCGTTGAGCAGGAAAAATATCTATTTAATATATCAATTTCTACTGACACCACATCTATGGTATTAGAATCACAGAAGAGCAATGAGTCCTCACTTTACCCGGAAGAAACTGCTGAGCGGGCTTCCACTTCTGGCACAAGACAATGGAGCCGACGGGGGAGGTGAGAGAATTTTCCCACGCTTCTCTACCAGCTCTGTCTGAGATTCCTACAATCATAACCTGCGTGCTGCTTCAGCAAACACGGAGCTAGTGCTGTGGGGCTCAGCAGCTTGACTCTCTTCACTCGTGAAGAGAGCAAGCCAGGAGTGGAGTTTTCTCAGTGAGAAATAATCTCAGTGAATGCATCCAGTTCCCTCGAGGGCTGAGTGTGAATGCAATAAGAGTGCACGGTTTAGTCAATAAGATGCACATAAAAGTGAGGTTCATTACTAAAGCAACAGTGGACTCTAGGCACATTTTCAGTACAATGAAAAAAACAAATGTTAACTTTATTTTTTTTTTTACTGGCACTTTTCTATTCATACTGTTTTAAGCCCTCATTTCTTTGATCAGACCTCTCACTTACCCTTCTTTGCTTTTGCCCTTCTCAAAAAAAACAAAAACAAAAAAACATTCAAATGATCTTTCGTAGACTTTTTAAAATTAGTAATAAAACAATTGCTCTTGGCAACAGGGATAGCTAGTATGTTTGCTTAGCATAGCGTCAAACAAGACCATTTATGATGTTAATATCATGTTTTGCTCCCAAATCACTATATACAGTCATGTTTGAAATAACTTTCTTCTGTGGTCCCATGTTGTTTCTTAACACAGAATGAGACAGAAAATATATTATTTTATAAAATTCTATACTGTGATACAGGCCATGTCGATTAGCGTTGCATTATAGTTATACATCATTCTTATGAAAATTCCAAAGATGTCTTGAAGAACACAGATAAACACAGATATATCATCCCAGTCATGTGTTTATTGTCTTCCTGTTTCATTGTCAAAACGTCTCTATCTGCATGTTATTCAGCTGTAGTGATATCTGATGTCCATATAAGGGATTTCCTGGAACGTCATAAGTTTAATACTTCTATGAATCTCACTTGTGGACAAGTGCGCTCTCCGGCTTCCATTATGAATGAAACAAAAATTACATGAGAGTGTTTAGCACTACTTATTTACTCTTACTTGAGTCATATTATTTTTCAGTACTTCCACTTGTACTCAAGTAAATTATTTCTTGAGTAGCAATACTTTTACTTAAGTACAGTTTTTTAGTACTATTTCCACCACTGTTCGCCATTATTCTGCTTACCTTCCATCCCTAAAAAAAAAAAAAAAAATTGAAATAATCCATTAACCATAAAAGTATTATGCAATCATTTAAGACATTTCTCCTTATATAGAACCATTTTGGCATAAAGAGCTCTTTAAAATTGAGTCAAGAACCTGAGGGTTCTATATTGAACCCCATTGAACTTTTTTCATCTGAGAGTGTACTCGTCGATTATTTAAAAAATAGCCTAGTTCCATGGATAGAAACAGGCACACAAGAACCTTCTATTCAAATCTGACTGAATCCAGTTGAATTAACCAGGTTACAGCTACATTTGTGTTTTCATTGTGGATTTGGGTTTCATTCCTTGTAGAATAATTTTGAGGTAAATGTCATGCCTCTCCTCATGAAAATTACATTTACAAATGTATCCTTAATCAGTGTTATGCAATACAATGAAAAGTTTTACTTTTTTAAGATTTTGGAGAATTTTAAAGCCACAATTTTAATTTGAGCTAGTTTGAACTACACCTGAGAGACCTTCAGTGAAGTAACAATATGATTAATCTGTGCACTTGGTATAGGTGCAAAACAACTTATTAAAAAAAATAAATGAAATACAAAAAATGATGAACCTCTAAACCTCATTCATTTTTAGAGTGGTGTTAAGAGTCCATGTAAATGTTGACTTGTCAATGGATCATATCAGTTAATTTGAGAGGTTTATGTAGCAGTGCTCATTACAGTACATATTCGCCATGCTTGCAAAGCAGCTGAAGAGTACCACAGACACTTTTCTTATTTAAGAATAATTTGCCTTCGCTTCCCTCTGCGGATAAGAGCACATCAAAGCATCCCATTCATTCAATATGCGTTTTGCAACAGTGAGGCTGTTGACCGTTAAGTTCAAATGCTAATGGCTCAAAAGCCGATTATGGCGCATGGAAAATTTAGATTAAAGTGCAGAGGAAAGAGGGGAAAATAAAAAACGTGGCTTTATTTTTTAAGCATGGGATATATATAATGGCAGTTTACTATGTACCATTGTGGTTTCTTTTAGCATTCAGACTAGAAAGGAGTGGTGGGGTTAAGTAATTAAGCTGCAAAGATGTTGGATTTGAAATTATGTAACCATGCTGATTGAGCATATTAAATGGAGAAGTGCAAGGAAAGAATGGCATGAAGGAAAAACTGCAAGAAAAAATTTATACTGTATATATTTAGACCTAAATGTTAATGTTAATGTAATTTAATTTCATATAAAAATTCCATCGGGTTACACTGTTTTAACATAAACAAACAAATAAACTTTATGTGATGCATATTTGTCAGTCATATATAAAACAAGAATGAGATTTCTGTATTAGTACTAAAACACTAAATGAGTTTTAAAAACACACTAACCAGGTTTATATATTTATCGTCATTAAAACCAGTTATTTAAACCATGTTCATACTTTTGAAATTATTCAATTTCATAATTTTCACAATTAACAGATTTGAATAAATGCATTTTGAAAATATTTTTACACAACTATCACAAGCTCATGTCTATGCCTTAACTAAACCTATTTGGAAATATATCCTGAATTGTTCTTTGAGTTCATTTGTCCTTTGAAAATCTTTCATTCTGATAAACTAGACATCCTTGACTGATGAAGCTTTCATCAATTCATCAATGAAGTAAAGGCTGTTAAATAAAAAGGAATTTGTGATAAGATCTATCATAGATAGAACAGTTCATTGTTACAGTATCTCACAGAAGTGAGTACACCCCTCACATTTTTGTGAATATTTTATTACATCTTTTCATGTGACAACACTGAAGAAATGACACTTTGCTACAATGTAAAGTAGTGAGTGTACAGCTTGTACAACAGTGTAAATTTGCTGTCCCCTCAAAATAACTCAACACACAGCCATTAATGTCTAAACCGCTGGCCACAAAAGTGAGTACACCCCTAAGTAAAAATGTCCAAATTGGGCCCAAAGTGTCAATATTTTGTGTGGCCACCATTATTTTCCAGCACTGCCTTAACACTCTTGGTCATGGAGTTCACCAGAGCTTCACAGGTTGCCACTGGAGTCCTCTTCCACTCCTCCATGACAGAGCTGGTGGATGTTAGAGACCTTGCTGTTTGGGGTCGTTATCATGTTGGAATACTGTCTTGCGGCCCAGTCTCAGAAGGGAGGGAATCATGCTCTGCTTCAGTATGTCACAGTACATGTTGGCATTCATGGTTCCCTCAATGAACTGTATCTCCCCAGTGCCGGCAGCACTCATGCAGCCCCAGACCATGACACTCCCACCACCATGCTTGACTGCAGGCAAGACACACTTGTCTTTGTACTCCTCACCTGGTTGCCGCCACACACGCTTGACACCATCTCAACCAAATACGTTTATCTTGGTCTCATTAGACCACAGGACATGGTTCCAGTAATCCATGTCCTTAATCTGCTTGTATCTTAAAAATTGTATCTTAATTTTAATCAATGTTTCATCAACCAATTGCCTGGATTTAATAAATAAGAAGCAAATACAGCAGATATATCATGACATGGAGGCGCCGGCGCTGGAGCGCATCTTGTAGGCTAAATGAACCGATATTAAACAATTAAAATGTCTCCTTGCTGTTTTTGTCACATTCATAATATTACTTTTGCCGGTTCTTTATGGCAGGCTTTATGCGTGCACTTGAGTGCTGTATAGCCTATATTACGTAAACGCTCATTATTATGGTTTATTCTCTCCAGTATTTAAGAAATTAAATTAATATAAATGTGATCAGTCAAGTAATTGCTTAAATAAACAACTACGAGTCGACTAGAAAAAAACTTATTTCACAGAGGTCTATTTTCGATCCAGCATGTCACAAAGGGTATTCTGGTTATCAATTTAAAATTATATTTGTGTATGACTAACCTGTAGGCTATTATTTCTTTACAACAAAACACTTTGTAGGTCTATCATCTCTAGTAGTCACACCATCAGTTAGCATGTGTCCCACCCCAACACACACACCAGAGAAAAAACTTTTTTAGGTCCTACGGCTGGGAGAGAGTCTACTCGGATGAAAACTGCTTCAGTGAGCTCATTATAGTAACGGCGCATTTATTGTCAGTAATGGTAACAGCGTTGTAACGGGGGAAAAGTAATTAGTTTGATTACTTGTTACTGAAAAAAGTAACGCGTTAGTAAAGCCGTTTATTTATAATGCCGTTATTCCCATCACTGGCTATATCACATGCGAGGATGGCCGATCATTTATAGCCTTTTCTCACAGCAGCTGCAATAATTAAACTTAACATTTTGATGGCGGATTGTAATCCAAAAAGGTCCAAATGACAATCATCAGTGACAACTGGAGATTCACCCGTAGTCAAAAGCAAAAGACTACGGACTGCGGAGTGGCTACAGAAATTGAAATCTACAGGTAACGCTAATACACACTAAATACACATAGTCACGCAATGCTGATGTTGTTAACATTAACCATTTGAGAACTAAGTATAACAATAATAAAAATTTGCACGGTTTAATGTGATCCGAGCTAAGTGATCATTAGATTTAATAACGGTTGGCAGCGCAATTTATTGTAGACTAATGCTTTTTTCTCAGTTGGTCAGAACAAAAGTGGCAGACATGTTACTTACTTGTTCAGATGACATTTTACGGTGAAAATTCTTATTTTGGTCATACTTCCAAGTCGTAGAATCTGTGATTCCGAAGTACAGTATCAACACCGATGTGGTGACTGACAGCAAACATTAGATTCATCCGCGCTGAGGAGCTGTGCTGATGCACAACCCACGTAAAGATGATAATTGCAGGTTTCAAACAGAGATGGCGACAAAGAGGCAAAATAGACTGCAGCTTTAAAGGTCTAGTTCATAGTTCAAAATAATGACTTTTCAACAATATCTAGTGATGGCCGATTTCAAAACACTGCTTCAGAGCTTTACAAATCGAATCATTGGTTCGGAGCGCCAAAGTCACGTGATTTCAGCAGTTTAGCTGTTTGATAGGAGATCCGAATCACTGATTCGAAACAAAAGATTCGTAAAGCTCTGAAGCAGTGTTTTGAAATCGGCCATCATGAGATATTGTTCAAAAGTCGTTATTTTGTTTTTTGGCGCACAAAAAGTATTCTTGTCACTTCATATTATATTAAGGTAGAGCCACTGAACTCACATCACAACTCGCAACTTTTTAGTACCTTTATGGATCTTGAGAGGTTCGGTGGCTTTGCTCTCAATAGAGGCCTCACTGAGCCATCGGATTTTATCAAAAATATCTTCATTTGTGTTCCGAAGATGAACAAAGGTCTTACGGTGTAGAACGACATGAGGGTCAGTAATAAATTGCATTATTTTCATTTTTGGGTGAACTAACATTTTAATACTGGGGCATTTCTAGAGTTTGATCGTCACTGGGGCACAGACCCCCCAAGATTCAAGGTTTGGCAGGTTAACATGTTTCAGTCAGTCCTAGCCGGTTGATGCCGTAACTACACAATCTGGCTACAAAGAGCACCTTTCTCCATTGACTGCCATTGAAAAGTAGCTATGTAATTTAACGAATCAGCCAATCGGTGTTGTCAGGACAGCTCTTTCCAGTCATGCAAGTACAGCTCCTTATGTACTTGAATGGTGAAAGATTGAAATCTCAAAAACTGTTTGTCAGAGTCACATTTTAATAACATTTCATATCAGCCATGAAATATGACAAAAATTTTTATTAAGGTCTAAACAAGATATTGTAGTATCAGTACAAATGAAAGACAAACCCATTAGGTTATCTGGGCTGACAGTGAACGGTCAGGATCACCTGCACAGTGTGTTTACAGACTAGCACAGTTCCATAATTACAGCCCGCCTCCTAACAGCAGCACCTGTCTAGACATCTGCACAGACTCTCTCCCCTATACTGCCTCCCCATCCTCCTCGTTACATGTGTTCTGCTCTCTCAGAGCATTACTGACTATGCTGATATAGTTGTAACTCCGTATTTATTCTGTCTCTCCTTTTAAATCTCTTTTTTTAAATGTGGCACTGCTGCTTTTAACAGTTCTATAGGTTTTTTTCCAAGCTGTAATCGAATTGAAGAATACAGTTTTTGTAAACCCCTGAGGAATATTGTATTGCTCAATGGCTCTTTCACAAATTGGTTGTTCTTTCACAGCTCAGGAGATTTAATGGAGTTCTCAGTTGGGTTTAATTAATAGTGTTTGAATAGGTATGCATTTTTATTGCACATACTGATTTGGTGTGCTGGAGCTTTTCTAAGCAACTATCCTTTGTTATGATTTTTGCTGGAGGGTGGAGAAAATCCCATAAACTTGAAGGGACTCAAGCTATCTATATAGAGACTTGGGAGTGGACCCTTAAATAACCATCTAGATACCTCCCAGTATACTGCTGCAACCACATAGCAATGCACTAAAAACTCAGGCAAATGCATAACAACAGATTGTGGTGGCAAGTTTTGTAAGCAGCAAACATTTT
Source organism: Ctenopharyngodon idella (assembly GCF_019924925.1). Taxonomy (NCBI): domain Eukaryota; kingdom Metazoa; phylum Chordata; class Actinopteri; order Cypriniformes; family Xenocyprididae; genus Ctenopharyngodon; species Ctenopharyngodon idella. The sequence goes on from NC_067227.1 coordinate 3,982,900, forward strand.
TCAGAAAATTTAAACATTTACTAAAACAAGTATCAACCCTGTAAAGAAATGGAACAGTTTATTGAACCTTCAGGCATCTAAAAAATTGCACATGTGATTTTAGAGTATCATATTTGGTAAATGAGGCTTTTATGGCTCATATACACAGATCAGGCATAACATTCTGAGCACTGACAGGTGAAGTGAATAACACTGATTATCTCTTCATCACGGCACCTGTTAGTGGGTGGGATATATTAGACAGCAAGTGAACATTTTGTCCTCAAAGTTGATGTTTTAGAAGCAGGAAAAATGGGCACGTGTAAGGATTTGAGCGAGTTTGACAAGGGCCAAATTGTGATGGCTAGACGACTGGGTCAGAGCATCTCTAAAACTGCAGCTCTTGTAGGGTGTTCCCGGTCTGCAGTGATCAGTATCTATCAAAAGTGCTCCAAGGAAGGAACAGTGGTGAACCGGTGACAGGGTCATGGGCGGCCAAGGCTCACTGATGCATGTGGGGAGCGAAGGCTGGCCCGTGTGGTCAGATCCAACAGACGAGCTACTGTAGCTCAAATTGCTCAAAATTTCCCATTAAATTGCCCATTAAATGCTACAACTTCCTAATTTTGGTCTAGGGTTAGAAGGGGTAACATTGAGATTGTGACCATTGCGTGTGCTGGTGATGGTGGCAAAAGACAAAACGCTACGAAAACTGCCAATAAACGTAATTTATTTCACAATCAGAATACACAGTGCATCGCAGTTTGTTGCGTATGGGGCTGCATAGCCGCAGACCAGTCAGGGTGCCCATGCTGACCCCTGTCCACCGCCGAAAGCGCTAACAGTGGGCACGAGAGCATCAGAACTGGACCACAGAGCAATGGAAGAAGGTGGCCTGGCCTGATGAATCATTTTCTTTTACATCACGTGGATGTCTGGGTGCGTGTGCGTCGCTTACCTGGGGAACACATGGCACCAGGATGCACTATGTGAGGAAGGCAAGCCGACGGAGGCAGTGTGATGCTTTGGGCAGTGTTCTGCTGGGAAACCTTGGGTCCTGCCATCCATGTGGATGTTACTTTGACACATACCACCTACCTAAGCATTGTTGCAGACCATGTATACCCTTTCATGGAAACAGTATTCCCTGGTGGCTGTGGCCTCTTTCAGCAGGATAATGTGCCCTGCCACAAAGCAAAAATGGTTCAGGAATGGTTTGAGGTGTTGACTTGGCCTCCAAATTCCCCAGATCTCAATCCAATTGAGCATCTGTGGGATGTGCTGAACAAACAAGTCCGATCCATGGAGGCCCCACCTAGCAGCTTACAGGACTTAAAGGATCTGCTGCTAACATCTTGGTTCCAGATACACAGCACACCTTCAGGGTCTAGTGGAGTCCATGCCTCGACAGGTCAGGGCTGTTTTGGCAGCAAAAGGGGGACCAACACAATATTAAGAAGGTGGTCATAATGTTATGCCTGATCGGTGTATTAGTGAGGATATGGAGCTCACACTCGAGGTAAAAAAAAAAACAAGAACACCTCAGTTTTATTTAGAGGCACAAAATATACAATTTAGTGCAGTTGCTGATATTTATATGCCCAAAAGTAAGATGAAATTCTGATAGATTGTAATGTAAATCAGTGAGATCTTTATAACAGTTTAGCAGGCTACTACACAGAATGCAAATAAATATCAGCTGTCATTCTATATCTTCAAGTAATGTCTTAGTAAGATGATATTTAAATGCTTAGTTTTATGCTCAAAGCTCTATAGTTTTTATTGTAAGGGGAAAAACATAAAATGCAATGCAATACAATGATTATTGTGAGATGAACAAATAAACTTTCCTCAAAAGCCTAAAGATCATATTTTATACTCTTTTACATGATTTTTCTAAGACATAATATATATGGATAATTAAGTTGCTTCACTCAAGTAAATGTTCATCTTGAAATATTGCTAACAATATAAAAATTATTCTTACGTTTACTTTATAAAAATCAGTAAAGATTTCATAGCAAAAAGACATATGAACCACGACTTGAAGTGGGATGTTTTTACAATTGAAAAAGTATAAACTATCAATCAGATGACAGAAGCCATGTAGTTGATTGTGTGCAACAGGTTTGTCAGCAAAGTTTTGATCATGTTTGATCTTAAATTAGAGGCCTTTGATACTGGCGTATATAACAAATATGATACAGTAGGCTTTATAGGTGTAACTTTGGTTCAGGTGTTTCTATTAAAATTAAATAAATAAATACCATATATATGAGACACAGATGAGACTAATTTTACAGTTAGAGTGAAGCACTATACAATTACTGTCGGTAAAACAGCTCAGATAATTAGACAGCTTATATTAGACAGACACACCAGTGATACTCAAACTTTAAATGAAATATTTAGTCTGAGACCACAACATACGGTAAATTGAAACCTCTCCAAAAATATTTATATATATAAAAAAAACATGAACATGAACAACTGCACAGGTCCAGCGCATCTACAATGTCCATATGTTCACACTTGAGTAAGTCATCGCAAGGCTAACCCAGTCTGAATATCTATCGCTCAAGCCTGCTGATTGGCCAGTGGTCTGTGAAAGATCACACACTGCATGGTACATGTAGCAGAAACCCAGCGCATGTCACTGCAGTTCCACAAGACTTCTCATGAAGCTTACATTCCAGCGGCTAAAACCATAAAGCATAATAATAATAGTTATGAAGCAGGGCTCGAACATACTGTAAGTGTATGCTAATAAAGCTTTCATAGCTAGTGTTTTCTGTATATCAAAAAAACAAATAAATAATATTTTCACACTTTTCACATAATTGCAGCTTGGTTAGAAATGACGCAAAATAAAAATATTCTGCTAACAAGTGATATTTACTTTGATTTTTTTCACACATCATATACTCATCTTAAACATTCTCTTCACTGACACTGTTGTCTCCTCTGTAACAAAGAACAACAATTTTGTACAGAAAATTATAGGTTGTAGTGGAAATGAAGAAAAACAAAAAAGATATAAATAATGTATCATTGCACCTCTAAAATAAATATTTAATGGTTTAGTGTATTAATGTTTATTTCACACTGTGTTTTTATATTCATCATAGTTGAAAGTGTAATATGTAATGGTGGATTTTCATATTTTAAGCAATAAAATTTATTTCTACATAAAACGCAATTGTTAAGCAATAAGCCACAATGACAGCATGCTACTTTTATAAAAATCAACATAAAACTGCCTGTACTTGAAGAAACAGCCGAAAACAGCTGCAATGCGCAGTGATGACACAGAAGTGGGACTTCTGAAATTTGAGTATGAAATGTTCTGGACTCTAACGCAATGACTTCTATGTCATGCATCAATGATTCTTCCCAAAGGGCACAGACGCTAAACATCCACAATAATACACGACACTTCACATTCCCATGCTCAGATCAAAACAAACACATTGCCACCCAGTAATAAGGCAGTTGAGTATAGCCTTCCTGATGTTATCGCAGCTAAACATTTTGTCCTTCTGATGCCTTAGCCAGCGGATTAGTGAAGGACAGGCGGAGCAGCCACCCTTAGGCAGAAATGAAGCCAGGCTGTGCTATGCTATAGCTGCCTGCTCTGACACACTCCGGACCCACATAAAAGAGCACTAATCGGATGAGAATTGAATGTCGAGTTGAGCTTTTGGACAATTTGTTCACTCTTCTTGTCCCACATTTTCATGGCCACCATCTATCTGATGATTTTCAAGATGCTACAAGACATTCCAGCTCTGCATCTTTACCTAAAATAAACAACATTATTTGTGTTTTGAGAGATCCATTATGTCAATAATAAAGCATTTAGAGAAAGAAAATAGCCTTTTGGCTGTTCAATACCTGTTTGATTCTGTTTAAACAGAAGTTAGGATGCACCTCATGAAATTGGCTGAATTGAGTGAATACTCAGATGTTAATAAAATTTTCTGTAATTTGTGTTATTTCATGGTTGGTTGTACTTGAATTTATTGCCATATCAGCTTGACAGGAGATTCCATGGCAGATACAGACTCAACTTTCAACAAGCAATACAAACATTTTTTAATATTCAACTTAAAAAAAAAAAAAAAAAAAAAAAGTTGTATATACAACTTTATAAAATATTCTATATATAAAATCTAATATACTTGTGATAACTACTGTAAAAGTTTTTCTGGGTAAACACTTAAACGAATTCTTAAAATGAATTTTACGATATAAACTCCCAATTCTGACTTTTTTCTCACAATTGCAAGTTTCTCTCACAATTCTGACAATTCAAGTATGCGTTTCCTCCAATAAGCCTGCTTGCACAGACACTGTGCAAGGTCAGGGAGGAAGGGGAGCAGGTCTTGATGGTTGCGCCTTACTGGCCCACCCGGACCTGGTTCTCGGACCTCATGCTCCTCGTGACAGCCCCTCCCTGGTGGATACCCCTGAGAAAGGAAGTCTTTACCATATGACACCCGCATCCAGACTTCTGAAACCTCCATATGTGGCTTCTGGACGGGACACAGCACACCACTGGCGATGGTAGTCACTATCACTCAAGCCAGAGCCCCCTACGAGGTGAGCTTATGCCTTGAAGTATTGCCTTTTCGTGGACTGGTGTTCTTCCCACCAAGAAGACCCCTGAAAATGCCCAATCAGCTCTATGCTTTCCTTCCAGCAGAAATGGCTGGAGGAGGCAGAGCCAGCCCTCGCAATACTGTGTCCAGTTCGCGCCCTGCGCATTTACTTGGACTGCATGCCGAGCTTTAGAAGCTCAGATCAGCTCTTTGCCTGCTTTGGAGGCCAGCTGCGGGCTGGATGACACCTAACACCTTTGTGATGTTCTACAACCTCTGAGTTGAGCCAGTTTCTTCTACAAACAGGTAATGTGTGTGAAGACTGGCTCCGTGTCTCACTTGCAGCTCAATTTCCCTCTAAGGAGGGGATATGAGCATCTTCTTACTCTCCAAGCGAGTTCCCCAACTGGCGAACCCTGGATGGGTTCGCCAGGTGGGGAACTGACTTACACATTGACTTACACATTTCGAGGTTTGATATTTTCTGACAATGACTGTCGTCAATAACAACGAAGCTGTATAACAAACCGTGACTCACTGGTGTCATCTTGCGTCCACTTAGCGACTATTGATAATGACTGTATTGAAAATACTCGTGTTGCCAGGACGATTGTTTTGTACATTGTAATGGATTATAAAGTAACAAGCTGGATGTACATTATCCCTTACACCGTAGGACCTTAATTTCAAACAAAACAGATAATAGAAGAATCATATTATTTTGTCCAGGTATATAATACAACTAGGATAAAAAATAGGATTTGAATACGAGACTCGACTCGTGACAAAAGACTCCAGACTTGACTCAGACTCCAGATGAAAGACTCGTGAACATCTCTGTTTTAAACTAAATTTGACATTTTCAGAAGAAAATTTGAGTCTTGCGGTCCCATGCAAAAGTTAATGACACAATGCTAAAGTGTTGTGGATGGTGAGCAGGGCTGAGTGGTTTTTAGAGCATTGCTTTTTAGTTGCGCATTGCTTTTCAGTCTGCCCCAAGTCAAAAGAGCCCACCCCCAACTCGCTGATATTTTGGTCTCTAGACATAACACGGATCCCTCGATCCCTCGTAACACGGATTCTTATATCCATTTCATCACCCGTCATAAATCTAATCATAATAAAATCAGAATCAAAAATAAAATATTATAGCACACTTCTACTCAACAAGCTGCATGAGTTAAGGTATCATTCATGCCTGCAGCAGAAACAGTATGGGATGAGTTATGTGCAGAAGATTAATACTTAGGAATAACGGTGTAACGTTTTATGTCCAATTAAGATGCAAAAGGGTTCCAAAACAAAAGCATTTATTAAATAAAACAAACTCAGGTAATCCACAGGTATGAAGGCAACATAACAGAGTGTAACACACGATAACATGACCAATACTAGACAAAGAACTGAATGAAATGAGGAACTGAAAATACACAGGGTGAATGAACTCAGTGACGAACAGGTGACAAATAATAATTAATCAAAAACCATGGTACACATAAAGAGCGGGAAAACGGAACAAAGAAAAACAAAGGTATTTGAACAAAGGTTTGTTCAAATCCCTAATCCTATTAGAAATAATAACAGTGATGCCTGCCTTAGCATCTGTTTTTATGCCTCCACCCATGATAATGCAGTCAGTCACAGCAGAATGAAATATCACAATGACCAAAATGTCCTTAACATCTGTGTCCAGCTCTAGCACTTCATTAGAGATAATAACTCTCCTGAAAGCGCATGTAAATTGCCTAAAAGGCTACATTAATCATTTAAACACGGAAATGGACCAATAGAACCAAAGACATGGCAAATGCTGCAAACACTCAAAGCACAGTTCAAAGACATCCACGTTATGTTCACTTGCTCATTAACTAGAAAAAAAAAAAAAAAAAAAAAAAATGCAGTCAATGGCGGGAAAAGAGTAAAGTAGATGTCTATGTACACTACCAGTGGACTAGCCTTCACAAAAAATTCAGATACTCAGATTAAGGAACATATCTGTTCCCTTTCAAAAGCTAACTCAATGCTCACGAACGGCGCTATGGTGAAAACTACTTTGTTTGACCGGTTGTGAACATGTGTGGCAAACACGTGTGGCAAACACGGCAAAAATTTTGGCTTAAATAACTTCTGATGATGACTTCATAAGAATGCGTACGTCAGAAGCTATAAATAGATGCGTGACAGGTGCGCTCATGAGGTTCCTTTATCTTCAGAACCGCATTGTGTCTGTGTGTGCAACACAAACTTTTCTCCTCAACTATCACTTTGTTAAGAGTTAGTTTTAGCAGGCAAGAAAAAGCTTTTCACTCTCTTCCTCTTTCTCTCTCTAATGAAAAGAAAGAAAAAAAAGAGAATCATGTCTCGAGAGTCAAAGAAATGCATGCCACCTTTCTCACAGCCCATTTCGGATGATGATCCGTATGAGTTCTGTATTGAATGTCTGGGGGAAAGACACGCTTTATCAGCCCTCAGGGATGCAGAGTGTGAGCACTGCGAGACATTTCCCAACAAAGTGCTCCGCTCCAGGCTCGCATATATCAAAGTACAAGAGCGTGCCTGCGCATCCTCAACATTACATTCTTGGGTCTTGCGTATCGATCTAGGTGAAGGGCTGGAGACGGGTCCTCCCAGTTCTCTTGTTTTTTTTCATCAGATCATGTGTTCGTCAAGCCCACTTCTGAAGGGCGCCCCGGTGCTTCTTCAGACCGGCCTGAGGATGAAAGCTCTCTTGGGGAAATGGACATCGAGTGTGCTGCCTCTGAGCGCTCATGACGTGACAACAGATCATACGATGAGCTTCTTGAGGTTATCACTTGCGCTGTGCAGTCTTCAGTTAGACTGGCCACAGGAACAAGAGACCCCCAGACGATCTAATTAGATGACAGATTTCTGTCGGGTGGCCAAGGGGAAGCCCCAGAGAGATGGTCCCCTCCCCTTTTTTCCAGATCGCCATGACGAACTGCAAAAGTAATGGAATAAACCATATTCCTCTCTTGTCTTTGTGCCCTTGATGTTGATTTATTTGATTTACTATTGTTGGTGTGAAGGCACAGGGGTAACACGATGATGCCCCAGGTTGAAGAGACGCTTGCTGGATAGAGCCTGTACTTCTATCCAGACCACGCAGAACAACGTCATCTCTGGTAGAGATGGCTTTTCAGACAGTGGGTCAGGATGGTGCTGCCCTGCACACCATGGCGGTGTTGCAGGCATACCAGGCTGACTTCCTTAAAGATCTGAGTATGTGCGAGGGTAACATCAGTGAGGAGGTTTTTGCTGAGCTGTGCCGAGCCACAGATTTGTCTCTTCACGTGACCAAGCAAACGGCCTGCGCCATTGGCCATTGGTGCTATGGTCGCTACGGAGAGAAATCTGTGGCTCAACCTCACTGGCATCAAGGAGAGAGATAGAGTTTTTCTCCTTGACGCTCCTGGGCCTATTTGGTGACTCAGTGAACACTGTCGTCAGTAGGTTCAGAGAGGCTAAACGACACAAGGAAGCTTTCGTGAAGTTCTGTGCTCAAGGGTCGGAGCAATCTGCCACCCAGCCCAAACCCAGTCCATCACAACATAGAGAGGCTCAGAAACAGAGCGTGGCAACACCACGCTCAGCCACCTAAGAAAAAGATGGACCTGAGATTGTTGATCTCCTGAGAGTCCTGAGGATTTTGTGCCCAGGACTGAGGGGGTGTTTACCCCGGGACGGGGTGTGTAAAAATACAACTAAATCAAGCTCCTTCCAGACACCCCCACACCACTGTTCCATCCTTGTCACCTCTGGTATTTCGAGGGACAGCAGTTTCCAGCGAAATGTTAAATATTCAGTTGCTTCCTGCCATTCCACAGGACACTGCGTCACTCGACATTGCGTCAAAACTAGTACCCCTTTCGGAGAGGTTGGCAGCATGGAAGCTACTGCGAAGTCTCCTTGGGTGCTAAGTCAAGTCAAGTCAAGTCACCTTTATTTATATAGCGCTTTTTACAATGTAGATTATGTCAAAGCAGCTTTACATTGATAACTGGTACATTGTTTGGCTGCACAGCAGCTCTTAAAAGAATAGTGTCAATGCAGGCAGATCAAAGCACTGTTGAATATCAAATGTCAAGTCAAATGTCAAGTGTAATTAAGCAACTAAGCAAGCCAGAGGCGACAGCGGCAAGGAACCCAAACTCCATCAGGTGACATCAGGTGGCAGACAAGTGGCAAATTGGTGTTAAAATGGAGAAAAAAACCTTGGGAGAAACCAGGCTGAGAACCATAGAAAAAGGCTACAGAATAGAGTTTCAGTGCCGCCCCCTGCGCTTCAACGGCGTGGTCTCCACTACCGTGAAACCGGAACAGGCGCTCTTGCTGAAGCAAAAACTGCAAACTCTGCTGGACAAAGCGGCCATAGAACATGTTCTCTTCCCAGACAAACAGTCAGGTTATTACAGCCGTTATTTTTTGGTTCCCAAAAAAGATGGAGGGTTGCGTCCAATTCTGGACCTTCACGGTCTGAAACGCTCACTCACAAGGCTCAAGTTCAAAACGTTGACGGTCAAAACTATTGTGTCTCAAATACAACACAAAGATTAGTTTGTCACAATCAACCTCAAGGACGCATATTTTCACATAGAAATTCTGCCACAACACAGGAAGTTACTGAGGTTCGCTTCTGGGGGCGAAGCCTACCAATATCGGGTTCTTCCATTCATCCTAGCCTTGCCACCCTGTACATATACAAAATGAATGGATGCAGCGCTGGCTCTGTTGCGACTCCAGGGCATCCACATTTTGAATTGCATAGACAACTGGCTGATACTGGCCCAGTCTTGAGAACTTGCACTCTGACATTGAGGTATCATCCTAGCTCATCTTCAAATGTAGGGTTGAGACCCAATGCCAAGAAAAGCATTCTCTCTCCGGCCCAGAGAACAATGTATTTAGGGGTTGTGTGGGACTCGGTCACCATGCAGGCACGGTTGTCTCTTCGAGTCCACGGCACGTGTTGAGTCCATCTTAAACACCATAAAAACAACATCAGGCTAGGTCAGGAGATTACACTCCATCACTTTCAGAGAATTCTCGGTGTTATGGCAGCTGCGTCCATGGTGATACCTTTGGGTCTTCTACATATGAGACCATTTCAGCTGTGGCTCAAGGCCAGGGGATTTCATCCAAGGGCCAATCCCCAAAGACAAACAAGGGTTATACACCACAGGTTTCATATCCTTTCTATGTGGGGAGCAGTCTTAGATGGCTGTCCAGTACAAGGGGTCTGGAGAGGCCGTCATCTTGATTGGCACATCAATTGCCTTGAATTGATGGCTGTATTTCTGGCCCTGAAATACTTCCTCTGGCAGTTAAGGGGCTACCATGTTTTAGTGTGGGTGGACAACACGGCGGAAGTCGCTTATATAAACCACCAGGGCAGACAGTTCCTGTCCCTCAGGGCGGTTTACATTCCTGGGAAAATGAATGTGGGAGCAGATCTATTGTCCAGACAGGGTTAGGGTTTCCACCGATCACTCTGCTCCCGGGAGTCCTGGCCAAGGTCCGTCAACAAGGGTCATGTCTCTTGCTGACAGTGCCTTGTTGGCCAAACAGGGTCTTGTTCTCAGAAATAATATATCCCCTCGACGGCTTGCCCTGGGCAATACTGAACAGGAGGGATCTCCTGTTTCAGGCGCAGGGGACGATACTCCATCCCCGGCCCGAACTATGGAGCCTTCATGTTTGGCCCCTCAAGGGGACCGGTTAAGAGACTTCCAGCGGATGTAATATACCCCTTTTCTACCAGCACAAACCGGGTGCTAGCTCAGAGCTAGTGCTACGTATTGCCGGTTCAGAGTTGGTTCAACTGATGAGCCTTCTAAGAACCGGTTTGCCTTTCCACAGGCTAGAGAGCCAGCACAGAGCCAGGTGTTACATCACTGTATACGTCTCATCTTTCCCAGCAAAGCTAGCGCGGTAGCGCGAAACACAAACACACCATCAACAATGGGGGACGTTGCGTTGCTATTGATGTTCATGGCTTTGCGAACCTACATCGGCATCCAAACACAGTGAATCCAACGTGTTCGTGCAAGTCGCCATAATTTGTACAGACGTCGATTACAAGCGAGAATAACGGTAAGTGCATAACATTTTTTAGATGAGAAAAAAATAAGATGTCAACATTAGTCTCAGGATGTAGCTACCCTCCTGATAATCAATCACATTGCAGTTAAATAAAAATGTATTAAACGTTTGTGGAAGAAGTATTCAGAAACCGTATTGTGAAAAAGTCCACTAGTAGTACTGCCTAAGTAAAAGAGTGTTTGTATTATAAGCAAAAACCACTTACAGTATTAAAACCGAATGTAGTTATAACTATCAGTGATGTACTATTCTATATTATGTTTTTTAATTAATATTACTGCTGCTTTAATGTGTAGCCTGTGTTGCATTATACTGCTGTAGGTCAATGCTGATTGTTGCTAATTTTACTTTATATACTGTTTGGTAGTTTAATCAACAGCAACACATCACATTCTATTTATATTATAAGTGGCCAAATGTAGATTTATACATGGTTTTCAATGGACAAGAAGGGTGTCAAGAATGGTATGAAAATAAGTAATCTAAAAAGAAAACGTATGATCTGAAAAGACAACATAACAAGCAATTATATACACCTCCACATAATTGTTGCTCATACATAAAATAAAGTAGCCCTGCCTATTAAGTGGTACTTGTATATAGATTAATTTAACACATCACGGCTACATCTCAACTGTTTTTATAGTATTTATACTGCACTGTATACTTGATAGGAAATATACAGCCCCCTATTGCTAATAAATATACACCCTATTTTTATCTTTACAGGCAATATTGCAGCTGAAGGCAAGGCGGAGGTCACCTGTAATGTAGGCATACCCATGATCTGACCACTGGTGGGACACAATTGTTCCAAATTTCACTCCTTTACAATTCATGCAGAATTTTTGTGTGTCCCCAGAATCATTTGAGTACATCTGCAGTCAGGTAAAGCATGTCATGGAGAGAAGGAACACAAACTACTGTTTGTGTGTCCCAATCCGAAAGCGTGTTGCAATTGCCATCTGGAAACTGGCCATGGGCATTGAGTACAGGACCATCAGCCATCTTTTTGGGGTAGGCCTCAGCACTGTGTTTAATGGTGTTCAAGAATTCTGTAACACAGTCATCATGGTGCTACTTTCTGTCCACTTGAGATTTCCTGATGTTGACAAGTTGTTAGAAATGGCCACTTTTTAATAATAATCGTTGGAGAGTACCACAGTGTGTAGGTGCAATTGATGGCAGCCACATTCAGTGACCATCTCTGGCTGTGATGTGGGAAATTACCTGATAGGTGATCCAGCGTACCCCATGCAGAATTGACTCATGAAGCCTTTTTCAGACACTGGCAGACTGACCCCTGAACAACACACCTACAATTACAGGGTGAGCAGCGCACGATCGGTTGTGGAGATGTCTTTTGGGAGATTAAAAGGGCGATGGAGGTGCCTCCTAAAAAGAAACAACTGCAAGCTGGAGCTGAGCAAGAAAATGGCACTGACCTGCTGTGTGCTCCATAACATTTGTGAGGAACATGGTGATAATTTCACTGAAGAGCAGCCAGACAGGACTGTAAACATGCAGCCTCCTGTTCAGACATTACCTGAGCATGCTAACACAGAAGGGGCTGATATCAGAGCTGCATTAATGATGCATTTTAACAGCGGGAACGAGTGATTCTTTGAATTATTTTAGAACACACTGATGCCACATTTTTGTAACTCTTGCCGTTTGTGTTTGAGGAGAGTCATAAATTGTATTATATTCTCCTCCATTGATTAAAGAAACTAAACCACACATTTGTTTAGATAAAACTTTATTTAAAAAAAATAGTAAAAAACAATACAAATCTGTATAAAATTTTGCAAAATATAAAGTGCAGTAAATGATAATAAATTGTGCTACTGTGGTGTGATTTATTTGCAATCATGAGTCCAAGCAGTGAACGTGTGTCCGAACCAGTTCCGAAGTACTGTCTCTCTTCCTTTTTCCTGTGTACAACAACAATAGCAAATGACATAGATCATCAATGTGTTGTCAAAGCAATGCAAATAATTGTTTTCTGCAGGGAATTATGCGTATGCATCTGCTACATGGTGTAATAATAGATCATCAACATTATATTTTAATATAGCAAGTTAATGTCAGATTGACTTAATATTCTATTTTAAACTTCTGCTTTTTCTATACTTTTGCTTTGCTTTAGGTAATGTGATCTAATATATTCAATGTTACATATTAAAGCAATTTGAACTGCTATTCATTAAGTTACATGAAGAAAAAATATAAACTTATTGAAATATGAAATTATTTCAGTACTTGATAGTAATATACATATATCTCAATGTTTGCATAGTATATGGTGTGACCACTATTTGCACAGCAAATCTTACCCTGTTTGTCCTGTTCTGAAGATGCAGGATATGTATCTCCAGAGCTGCTACATGATGGTGTGGGAGAGCTGCAGCCCAGTGGTGGCAGTAACTCGGTGCTGTCATCACCGTCGTTGATGACAGACAATTCTATAAACAAAAACAAGACGACAGTGCTTTAAAAATCATTCTTGTCCACTACACGTTATACAATGTTCTGTGATACTTTATAGAATGAAATCACAGATACTACAATCCTAGCTAGCCTAGCTAGCAATATTGCGAACACCGATATGAGAAATTAGTAATTTGCTAAACAGCTAAGAAATACATAGCTGGCTGGGAACAAGTGAAAAAATGTAAAAATAGAACTTACCAGGATCAGTGCAACTTTGCTGACGCGAATCATCCACCATTGACTCGAGCATAATTGTTGCCGAGTTCAGTGCCCTAGACACCTGGCATGCCGGTCTATCGCTGAGGACAGCGTCGAGAATGTTGAAATGTGGGTTTCGACGTGGCCGGCCATTGCCGCTTCGACCGAGGTCCTTTTTTTGGCCCCGGTACTCTTTGAGTTTTTTTATTTTATTGCTAATCTGTTCGACATTCCTGCTGCAGCCATCTCGAGTTGAATTTGCTGCAACATCGGTTTCGTCCATAAAGCTCCCTCTAATTTATTCTGCACTTCTGCAGAGGACCAGAGTGCAAGAAAGCAACTTATTTCCTCCTCGGACCACTTCTGTTTTTGCCTAATCGCATCCATCCTGTTTAGCTAGCTGCTATTTCAAAAATGGCGGTCAAAAGTTTCTGTTTGTCTTGTTGGTCACAGTAAACCCACCCCCAGCCCCTGATGCAATCAGTTCTTACTTCTAGACCAGCAATGTTTTGGTTCTACTTAAGAACCACTTTTCCTGGTTCAGAGCTGGTGCTTTGGGTGTCAAAAGACAAAGAACCATTTTGGAACTAGGCTCTGGCTCATCTGGTCACCCTTGAAGCCTTCTGTCCTCTGCCTTTCACTTCGCTGGAGCAGGAGAGACTCCACTTACTGTTTCCAATTCGTGCTCTTCAGATTTACGTCCACCGCACTAGCCAGTAGCGCAAGTCTGAGTAGCTGTTCATTTGTTATGAGGGCTGTAACCGCAGGGCAGCCACCACAAAGCAGACTATGTTGCATTGGGTGAGGGACGCTATGAGGCGTGCAGGCAAGCTTCGCTTCTGGGTGTTAGGGCTCATTCTACCAAGGGGGTTGCATCCTCCAGGGCTTTAGCAAGAGGCGCCCCCTTGCAGCAAGTATGTGATGCGGCAGGCTGGTCCTCTCCGCACACATTAGATTCTATAGTTTGGATGTTCATGTTACTCCGGGCTCACATGTCCTTGAGTCTACATCCCAAGCTCATGTCTGAGGCCCTTCTTGTGTTTGTGCGCACACTACACAACCTTGAGGGGTCCAGACACTTCCAGTACAGCGGTGTTGGTATTCTCGTTCCCCATAGCGCTCTTCGCGCAGCATTGAGTGTAGCTTTTGAAAGGGAACATCTCGGGTTACTTGACTGTAACCCTGTTCCCTGAAAGACAGTATGTAAAACTATGTGGAAAAATAATTAGGCTACTCAATCAAAAGTTTAAACACAACTACAAGCCAAATATACTTAGAATACTTAATTATATTTTTAAGTGTCTCTCGATCAAAAGGTTGAGTACATGTATAGTCCAAATATACCTAGACCTTTCTGTCAGTATGTCAAGTATACTTAAGTGCAATTTTAAGTATATTTCTGAGAAGTACATAAAGTATATTTCTTAGTAGGCTACATAAAAATTAGACTGAAAGTATACTTTCTTATTTTTAGTTTAAAAGAAGTATACTAATTGCACACTTGAATTAACTTCTTTTTCGTAAGGGTAGCTAATGTGTAGAAATGTAAAATCTTTATCTTAAAACTATAGTTCACCCAAAAATGGAAATTCTGTCTTTACTCACATTCATCTCATTCCAAAACGTATGCTTTTCTTTCTTCTGTGGAAAGAGACATTTAGCAGAATGTTCAAGTTTTTCTTTTCCATATAATGGAATGAATGGCCACCAAGGGCTGTCAAGAAAGACTTAAGTGAATAGCGACTTAAATTTCTGTCTATTCCTCACACAAACCTGTTTTATGGCTCCAGAAGGCTCCAGATATAGCACACAAGTTGTATGGAATACTTTTATGATGTTTAAAGTTGTGATGAAATGGAAGTAGCAACAGATCTTTTCTTCCATATTTTGATGAACATCCAAGTGTTACGGATTATTGAACAAGAAAAAAATGTAGGGCAGGGACTTGGTTCAATGCATCGGTTTATGATTGGATGTTGAGATGTGGGCGTGGCACTGAAAAGTGCAGCCAGATGAACATGCATTTGCAGGGATGGGTTTAAGCAGACTAAATGGATTGGAGAATCTGACATACATCAAAAGACAGAAGTCTAGTATTTTCACTGGAAGATCCAGTTATGATATTTTGATTATACATTATGAGGTCAAAAAAATTAAGCATATGCATGAATGAATTGTTCACAATAAGATCTATAACATGCATTTACAAAACAGATGCATCTACAAAATTAACATGCATTTACAAAATGTCACATTTCCTTTTCTTTTTTAGCTTTAATAATTTCACGTTGATGCAAGCACATCATGTCCTGACTAGACTACAGATGTTGAAATGTTAATTAAATAATCACTCAAATGCTAAACACAAACAGATGTTTGCTTCATATGTTTTCATGTTACTCTAGCAAAATATCAATACATGTTTCTGAATAGTTTTAATGCCTAGTTGTGTTATTTCTAACCAATCTGTGTGGTCTCATGCCAGGGCTCATCTGTTTTTTCTGCTTATTAGGCTAGTACTCATTATATTCTATTCAGGTCTTGAGCAGGAAACAGTTTTTTGGCATTATGACAGCTTTTTGATGGAATTACTCATACAGGAATTGAATACAGGTGGAGAGAGATGCTCTGTGTGAGGTGGTAATGAGTCTTCTCAATGCCCAGAGAGGGGGAATCATATGAGATGAGCATGCAGGAGTTCTACTTATTTTGTAATTTCATTACATAAAGCAAACAACCATGTGATGGTTAGTATTCCTTAACAGACCATATTTGGATAAGGCATCACTGTGCAAAAAATAACTACATTTTATCCAGCATACAGGGCTTTTTTACAACCCAGGCTTCTTGGAAATACATGACAAAACTGCAAAAACTTACCTGCTCATACATTTCACTGCAGTTTCCATTTGAAATGAACAATAGCAGTAGTAAAATGGCATCCACTTCTATTACTTTTCACACAAATTATCGGGCATATTGTCTATTAATAAAGAGTTATTTTTGCGTAGTTCCTTGCACAATATGATGCTATGACCTCAAACACTCAAGTGCATGATTTGTAAACTAATACATTTTGATGTTTACATCACATAACTAGTTCCATATTTATGGCATTTCAGACATAGTAAACTTGCTCAGCAGCTCACCTGGTACAGCATAATACTTGCGATATGGATATGAGTAAAAGAGCTTGGAGACTTGTAGAAACAAACTAAAATTGCATGGTTTGTTCAGCAAATGTGTTTTTATCTCACATCAGCTTTTGTTAACACTATCGGTTAGGTTTAGGGTTTTTGTTTGTTTGGGTCAAAAATAAGCAGTAATAAGCCTAATAAATAAGCCTGCCATGATAAGTACAACAACCAACGCAATAAAACATTGCCAGAGTCACATTTAACAGTTTTGAAGAAAATTGTACACGATATTTAACGCCAGTGACTGGACATTTCACTTTAAAAATCCCCTGAAACGTGCTAAAAGAAATACAGTAGTCAACATTTGAAGTGGATCAAAAAAGTTAATCAAAAACCATGGTTTTATTAGAGTAAAGGTATAGTAACCATGGTGAATTAATAACTATTTGCATAATCACAGTTTTACTACAAATTCCATGGTTAAACTATGGTTAGTGTGGAAAAACCATGGTTAATTTGGGCATGGCGTATACACGGGGGACTTGTCCCCCACACTTTCAATAAAATGTAAATTTGTCCTCCGTACTTTTTTCAGACAAGTGTGTGCACATAGAGGCCAATGTGAATAAATCTTGAATTAAGTTCAAAGAGACAATATAGTCTATGCATGACCTGTTGTTTTATTCTTATCTAAAATGAGGCGATCTAAACATGGCGCTCACTCTCATGTAATATGTTTCGTTCATACTGGAAGACAGAGAGCGCGCTTTCACAGAAAGTCCAAAACGGTTTCGTAGAAGTAATTCAGCTAATCGCTTTAGCAGCAGCTGAATAAAATGCAGAAACGTACCGACTGATGAAACCTGAAGACAATAAACACACGATTACGACAAGATATGGTTTGTGTGTGTGTTTTTCAAGCTATCTCAAGGTATTTATTGACAAAGTATATGAATGATGCAGTGCTAATTTAAAGTTTTTTTAAAAGAAGTCTCTTATGCTCGCCAAGGCTGCATTTATTTAATAAAAAACTACAGTACTCCAGTCTAGAGTGTCACATGATCCTTCAGAAATCATTCTAATATGCTGATTTGCTGCTCAAGAAACATTTCTGATTATTATCTGTGTTGAAAACAGTTGCTTAAAATTGTTGTGGAAACCATGATGCATGATAATTTTTCTGGATTCTTTGATGAATAGAAAGTTCAATGAACAGCATTTATTTGCATTTATTGTCACTGTCACTTTTGATCAATTTAATGCATCCTTGATGAATAAAAGTATTCATTTCTCTCTTTTTTAATCTTACCACAAATGTTTGAATGGGATCATGGTTTCCACAAAAATATGAAGAAGAACAACTGTTTTCAACATTTATAATAATCAAAAATGTTTCTTGAGCAGCAAATCAGCATATTAGAATGATTTCTGAAGGATCATGTGACACTGAAGACTGGAGTAATGATGCTGAAAATTAAGTTTTGACCACATATATTGTACATTTTACAATATATTCACATAGAAAACAGATCTTTTAAATTGTAATATTATTTCACAATATTACTGTTTTTACTGCAGTTTTTTTATTAAATAAATCTAGCCTTGGGGAGTAGAAGAGACATATTTCAATTGTAATGTTTCCAAACTTTTGATAGGTAGGCTACTGTATTTTCTGCCTTTATTCTGTGATTTTTTTTTTTTTTTTTACATTGTATAAAATCCATGAGGACTTAATGCACAAGTGTTTGTAGGACTTTGAAACAAACAAGTGTTTGAAACAAACAAGCATTTGTAGAAGCAAACTGATTTCAAATTAAAAGAGATGAGATAAAGCAAAAATAAATAAAATCTATCAATTAGACAAAGGTCAGATAAAAAATTCTTTTCTGTCCCCCTCACTTCTGAAATGATGGCTACGCCTGTGGGGTTACCAAAGTTTAACTATAGTACCATGGTTTTTGGTTTTATTTGTAGTATACCATCGTTAATTTTCGTAAGGGGTGTGCTGTTGTCTGCCCTAGCTCCCTCTAAACCTATTATAAACGCTGTGAATATTTGTCTGCAATAGATAATGATGTCCTTTAGCATACAGTATTTTGAGTGATGATAGTGGGCTAATGAGCTGCTACTGCTAACAGTTGATAGCAGTTTAATGCTTAAGTAAACAAAGACAAAACTACAATAGCCTATTTACAGATGAAACCGACCTGCACTTGAAGTCCTGAACAGGTCAGTAGTTTTGCCTCTCTGCTCCACTTTCACTCCATTCTCGAGTCTCGAATACTCTGATCGAAACCGTTTGACGGAGGGGCGGAGCGCGCGCGATCCGAATCGCGTTGTCAGTCAAGACTAAACGAGTCATGATTTATTAGACATTTGTTATTGAATGGCGAACACAAATACAGATTAAAACGAAAGTAACGAGTCTGGTTTAAAAATGTAAGAAGTAGAAAGTACAGATATTTGTGTAAAAATGTAAGGAGTGAAAGTAAAAAGTTGTCAGAAAAATAAATATTGAAGTAAAGTACTGATACCAGAAAAATCTACTTACTGTAAGTACAGTAACGAAGTATTTGTACTTTGTTACTTCCCACCTCTGATTATAATAATATTTCATGCTGATTGCACTGTGGTTGTTATTTGTATCTGCTTGCATCTGTATAAAGATGACTCACTATACAGACAGAGAGACAAACTGTG
Source organism: Ctenopharyngodon idella (assembly GCF_019924925.1). NCBI lineage: Eukaryota > Metazoa > Chordata > Actinopteri > Cypriniformes > Xenocyprididae > Ctenopharyngodon > Ctenopharyngodon idella. Next base: position 4,002,128 of record NC_067227.1, read on the forward strand.
TTCCTAAACCTAAGGCACAGGCTGAAGCATCACTCCTCTATTTCTTAACAGCTGAGCTGACATCTATCAGCCTCCAGAAAGTAGGCCATTTGCACAATTTGGTCATTGACTCCTCCAGTTGTGTATAGATAGTATAAGAGGCTTTCCGGGTATATCAGTGTATGAACATCTTTATGTCTCTATCCTGAATAAACTATTCACACACACAAATGGCCTGCATGTGTGTGTTTTATGGAATTTAAGGACAGGAGACAAAGAGAGTGTTTGTGAGCTTCTAGTTGAAAAAAGGCAGCAGAAGCAAAACAATGTGTTATCTTTTGAGAAGCAAAAGGCAGCTCACTGGGATACTTTATTCTGATTGGACAATCCTGGCATTCCGCGGTCAGATGTTTGGTTTAATGACCACTAAACTGCATTAACTATTTCCCCAGGCAAACAGTTTCCTACTTTGCTGTTTTTAGTTTCATGCTTTTCCCTATTTATCTACTGGTATTCATGTCTCAAGGGTTGATTTTTATAAGAACTAACAAATTAAATATTAACTAATAAAACTTTTTTCTTTTTGTTACATGAAAGTCACTGAATTTGATATAATATACTGACTTGCCAACTTTTTATAATTCCTTCATAATTTGGTAACACTTTATTTTAGGGTCTTTTAACTAGTTGCTTATTAGCATGCATATTACTTGAATACTGGCTATTTGTTAGTACTTAAAATGCACATATTAATGCCTTATTCTGCATGACCTTGTTCTACATTCTTAATCTTACCCAATACCTAAACTTAACGACTAACTTACTAACTATTAATAAGCAGTAAATTAGGAGTTTATTTAGGGAAAAGTCGTAGTTAATAGTGAATACATGTTCCCTATACTAAAGTGTTACCCTGACGGAAAATAAAAATCTACACGTCTCTCCAAACAAGTATGCGTTTTCATCCGTGAAGCACAAGGATGAGAGATGGTAATTGTAAATCTCAAGCTACAAAAGGCACAGCCTAAAAGTAATATAAATGTAGTCCATATGTTTTGTGTGCATTATTCCAAGTCTTCTTGCTTTATGTGAAAACAATGTGTTTTAGGAGAGTTTATTTTCTAAAAGTCATCAGAGCTAAAAAAAATAAAAATAAAATAATAATAATAATAATAATAATTCCCTTTCCCTCCTTTACATGTTCCATAAAACAAAAGGACTGGACATTTTTGTGTTGGCGTTAGCTGTGAGTGGGAATCTGGCTCTTTTCACAGAGAGATGAGCTGCTAATCTCAATTGTAATGGTCTCACCAAAAAGCTCATTGAACCACAAAGTCCCCTGATTCAGCCCTGAAAACCCTCAGCTCACTCATGAATGCTTTATACTTGTTCTTGTTTTACCATGGTTTCAGCTTCATCCTTTTTCCACTGTTTATCTAAACTTCTTGTCTTGTCTTTCATCTTCTTTGCAGATGGGAAATACCTCGGAAACTACCCTTTTTGTTTCCAAAATCCCAAAGGAACACGATGTCTTCATGGGTTCCTTATACACAACTTTTTGTGAGTCCACTCACTTACAAGTGATACTGTTTTTATATTATTTATGGAATTTTTAGTCTTTATTTATAGAGCAGTTAGGAGAGACGGGAAATTTGAGGGAGAGAGAGAAAAAATGGGATGATTTGTTCATATTGGTTTCATATGTTTATGAAAAATGTCACCATTTTCAACAAAAGTTTACATTTAATGACTCTAAATGGTGTCGCCATAAAATAAAAACTGTGTTTGCCTTACAATTTGAATGCATGTGTAGCTATCCTAATCATTATTCTAAAAAGAAATAAATTAAAATAAACATTTTTTACTTTTTTCTTTTTTTTTTTTTTTATCTGAGGTTTTAAGAGAATTGAACACAGTCTGCAGGGGTCCTATTTTTTTCTCCATCTGTATGTTGGTTGGACCACATGACTTGACCACATAATGATGTCAAACTACTTATATAACTACAAACTAATAATTTAATCATTTTAATTCATCTTACATTCTTATCATAGAAGAGGTGTATTCAAGTAATTGTATTTGTTGTATGAATTAAATTTTTAATGTGTGTTTGAATAAATTAATAGATAGGACAAAAAATGCCATTGACCTAGAAAGCAAAATGTTCTTCACATTAGAATAAGAGCACGCAGCTTTTAAAATATAACCTTAATCATTAGTCTGATGGTCTCTCATATTGCTGCTAAACTGCCATTCCTTGAATGGTTAGCTGTGATTTGCTCTTGGGGATGACCTTGAAATGTCTAAATAGCATGCAATAATTACATGAAACATCCCAAGATATTGACAGAGGTTTAATCACATTACAGCATTGCTAAATAAGCATTACAGGATGTGAGGTTACATGCTTGATGAACTGAACATTAATAAATCTGAATCATAAAACCAAAACCATCATTCTGAAAAACCCACATGGAATTTCTGAGGGAACCCATGGCAATTGACATCACAACTAAACAGTTGTGTTTCATTCAACTTCCTTAAATTCAAGTTTAAAGTATTATTAAAGTGAATTCTGCTAGCTACCTGAATTCAGACTCTGGAACTGAATTTAGGTAACACTTTATTTAGATAGTCAAGTACCAGTCTGCTTAATATCTGCTAACACTTTTGATGCTCCCCAACAGACATTCTGCTGACTATAAGTAAATTTGCAAGTACATGTCAACTTATTCTACTAATCCTAACAGTCTATTAATACTCTTGTCACATTATGATGAAGAAGATAACAAGGTGAGGCATAGCAGATCTTTAGCAGCATAAACATTTATTAAATAAAACAACAGAAAGATATCCAATACAGAAACAAATTAAACATTATAAACATTATGCGTAAAACAAAACCAACACTAGACAAAGAACTGAAAGAACTGAGAAAATACACACAAGGTAATTAACTGAATACAAAACAGGTGTGAGATAATCAATGAATCAATGAATAACCATGACAACCAATGATAAGGGGGAAAATAGCAACAAAGGAAACAGGAAATAATGCACAAAAAAGTCCATGAAAATGAAACTGAAACTACAACAGAACATGATATAACTCCTTCCCCTCCAGAAGGCAGCTCCTGATGCCTAAACTAAACCAGCATAGGAGGAAGGAGAATGAAAGTCTTAGGGGAGGGAGTGTCAGGACTGGCGGAACAGAAGACCATCAGAGCGGAGCAGAATGACCACCAGAATCCAGCCAGGATGATGGTGACCCATGGCCTGGAAGACTGTGGCAGAGGTAGAGCAACGACTGACCAAGGTGGAGCCGGAGGAACGAGGAAGACCGAGCTGAAGACCGGGAAGGCTTAAGGTATTGTAACATCACTGGTCTGGTCGGTGGAGGAGCCAAGGAGCCATATGAGACCAGCATAGCCGACATCGAAGAACTTGATGGCTTACTTGGAGGAGGAGGGAACGGGAGACTGTGTGGGACCATCAGTAACGATGAAGAAGAAGAGACTGAACTGGACCACCAGAGGAGGAAGAGGTTCTTGGGTGGGGACAAGAGAGGGAAATGGCTTTGCTGAATCCAAGTCAATAAGCCACTCTTCGTCATCCAGATCCACTAGAACTCCCACTGGCACAGATTATAAACCAGCTAACACACCTGGTCAAACTGGACAGCAGGCTTTGTTTTAGGGATGGATGAGGCTGCAGGCTCTGGCTCCGTTGCTGGCATTGGCTCAGGCACAGGGTCCATAGCGTACATTTGCTGGGTCTCTCGGTCTGCGTTGGGCTCAGGCTCATTATCAGTAGTTGCAGTATTGGACAAAATCAACAGGGGGTACGTGCATTCCAGACACTAAAGTAAGGCTTATCTCCATGTTCCTTTACTAATTTCAGGTAAGTCCAGCGGGCTATAATAATTTGCACCAACCCAGTATAATGATTTGAGAGTTTTATCATCAAAATGAGAGCCCTGGGTGAGCAGGCAAAAGAGAGCATTATATTCCTAAACAGGAAGCCCTTCATGGGCGATGGCAATAAATTCCGCTGCAAGATCCATAACCCTTTCTAGTGGTCTGGTGTTCTGTCTGCTTCACCTTGGTGGTTTCCTGCTCCTTCTGCTCTGCCCTGGTGGTATCCTGCTCCTTCTGTTCCACCCTGGTGGTCTCCTGCTCCATCTGCTCCACTCTGGTAGTATCCTGCTCCAGAGATGGAAACTCAAGTCTGCGACTTGGACTTGAGTCGAACTTAAGTCACACACAAAAAAAAAAAACTTGCAACTTGACTTGGACTTGTGAACAGTCGAAAAAAATGACTTGTGACTTGATTTGGACTCGTGAACAACTGACTCGAGACTTGAACTTGGAGACTTGGACTTGAAGACATTTCTGATTATGTTCTCTCTTTATTACCCCACATGACAGCAAGAAACACTACATTTTACTATTCATTCTTAATTCATTCATTCCCTATCAACATGTGCTGCAGCAAACACACCAAGCCAGCGTTATATTGCGCGTGACACATCTGTAGGCACGCATATTCATCACCCATTGGAAAAATTCTGTTATATAAATGAACAAACAGTAACAATATAGCCAAGTCTTACCTTCTGATAATCTTTGTGTCATTTAATTTAAAAAGCAATCAATTAATCCAAAGAGGAGCTGTGGTGTTGATCAGCTGTCAAGAGGCTTGCTTGCTGTCCATTTTCAAGAATGTTTCCATGTCCTTTTCAAAAAAAATTATAAAAATTAAATTAATGATTTAAGTAATACTTTTTGTGTGCTTTATTGTGCTTGTGCTGAAAGAACTATCACTAAAAATAGAACAAAGACTTGAGATTGACTTAGACCTCAAAAGCTTGAGACTTGACTTGGACCTCAAAGACTTGAGACTTGACTTGGACATCAAAGGCTTGAGACTTGACTTGGCCTTGGCCTTTAGGGACTTGTGAACATGTCTGTCCTGCTCCATCTGCTCTGCTCTGCCCTGGAGGTCTGTCCCTCTGCTGGTCAAGACTCTAACCCTCATAATATGGACCTGTTATGGCACCAGGAGTCACCTTGAAGAGGGGAGGATACTTTCATGTTCACAATACTGTATTGCGAACATTAAATTATCAAGGGATGTTAGATTAAACATTCAGAGATCACTGGCAAACAGAGTAAGAGGACATACGGCAGTTTAAAAAACGGCTTCGAATCGTAAAGTGCCAGAATAAATCATTGCAGTTTTACTTCTTGCCAAGCTGTCAGAGCAAACAGTAAAATAGGATGCAGGGGGTTAGAACAAGGATAAACTGCTTGTGGTAGTGACTGTTCACTTAATGCATTTCTTTCTCTTTTCAGGTATTCTGTCACTTTTGGGAAATGGCATCCTGCTCCTTGTTGCGTATCGTAAGAGATCATCTCTGAAGCCGGCAGAGTTCTTCATAATAAATTTATCTATCAGTGACCTTGGAATGACAGTTACACTCTTTCCCTTGGCGATTCCATCAGCCTTTGCTCACAAGTAGGCAGATGCCACAAGAAATCTGTGCTAAAATATGCCAACCCCATAGTATCAGAGACCAAGTCTAAGGCAGCTCTGATGTGCCATTTCATTGACACAGGACTAAAGCTGCAGCAGAACTGCCTAACACTGTGCCACAACATGACAAACTTTATACAGTTGAACACTGCAGTTGAGTAGGAACATCTACTAATAACCAACAGCACAGTGATTCGCTTGTCATTTTATCGTGTTGCAGACGGTTGAGACACAGTGCTAGACTTTGCTGTTATCATGACAATCAGAATATGTCTTGTTTTTTGTGCTAGTACTAGAATCAACAATATATGAAAACCTTTTTCCATATAAAATCGCAATTTCTAGAAATAAAGTTGTAATTGTGAGATACACAAACAAGCTCCTATAACAATGTGTATATGTACATACAGGTGCTGGTCATATAATTAGAATATCATCAAAAAGTTGATTTATTTCACTAATTCCATTCAAAAAGTGAAACTTGTATATTATATTCATTCATTACACACAGACTGATATATTTCAAATGTTTATTTCTTTTAATTTTGATGATTATAACTGACAACTAAGGAAAATCCCAAATTCAGTATCTCAGAAAATTAGAATATTGTGAAAAGGTTCAACTTTGAAGACACCTGGTGCCACACTCTAATCAGCTAATTAACTCAAAACACCTGCAAAGGCCTTTAAATGGTCTCTCAGTTTAGTTTTGTAGGCTACACAATCATGGGGAAGACTGCTGACTTGACAGTTGTCCAAAAGACGACCATTGACACCTTGCACAAGGAGGGCAAGACACAAAAGGTCAATGCAAAAGAGGCTCTGTGTCCAAGCACATTAATAGAGAGGCGAAGGGAAGGAAAAGATGTGGTAGAAAAAAGTGTACAAGCAATAGGGATAACCGCACCCTGGAGAGGATTGTGAAACAAAACCCATTCAAAAATGTGGGGGAGATTCACAAAGAGTGGACTGCAGCTGGAGTCAGTGCTTCAAGAACCACTACGCACAGACGTATGCAAGACATGGGTTTCAGCTGTCGTGTCAAGCCACTCTTGAACAACAGACAGCGTCAGAAGCGTCTCGCCTGGGCTAAAGACAAAAAGGACTGGACTGCTGCTGAGTGGTCCAAAGTTATGTTCTCTGATGAAAGTAAATTTTGCATTTCCTTTGGAAATCAAGGTCCCAGAGTCTGGAGGAAGAGAGGAGAGGCACACAATCCACATTGTTTGAGGTCCAGTGTAAAGTTTCCACGGTCAGTGATGGTTTGGGGTGCCATGTCATCTGCTGGTGTTGGTCCACTGTGTTTTCTGAGGTCCAAGGTCAACGTAGCCGTATACCAGGAAGTTTTAGAGCACTTCATGCTTCCTGCTGCTGACCAACTTTATGGAGATGCAGATTTCATTTTCCAACAGGACTTGGCACCTGCACACAGTGCCAAAGCTACCAGTACCTGGTTTAAGGACCATGGTATCCCTGTTCTTAATTGGCCAGCAAACTTACCTGACCTTAACCCCATAGAAAATCTATGGGGTATTGTGAAGAGGAAGATGCGATATGCCAGACCCAACAATGCAGAAGAGCTGAAGGCCACTATCAGAGCAACCTGGGCTCTAATAACACCTGAGCAGTGCCACAGACTGATCGACTCCATGCCACACCGCATTGCTGCAGTAATTCAGGCAAAAGGAGCCCCAACTAAGTATTGAGTGCTGTACATGCTCATACTTTTCATGTTCATACTTTTCAGTTGGCCAAGATTTCTAAAAATACTTTCTTTGTATTGGTCTTAAGTAATATTCTAATTTTCTGAGATACTGAATTTGGGATTTTCCTTAGTTGTCAGTTATAATCATCAAAATTAAAAGAAATAAACATTTGAAATATATCAGTCTGTGTGTAATGAATGAATATAATATACAAGTTTCACTTTTTGAATGGAATTAGTGAAATAAATCAACTTTTTGATGATATTCTAATTATATGACCAGCACCTGTATATGCTGTCTCTGTGTGACATTCAAAACTTGACCTATTGCATTGACATATAATTTTTCCTCCCATCTCATATTTTTTTTTCCATCAGCATGTCTCTAGGGTCTTCGTAGAAAACACAAACATTGTACCTTGATTTTTTTACTTGCCTCGCTCAGTCTGCCAAATGCATAAATGTAAATGTAAATGCAAATCTCTCTCATTCTCTCAGGTGGTTGTTTGGAGAGCTGACATGTTTATGTTATGCTGTATGTGGCGTCCTCTTCGGCTTATCCAGCCTGACAAATCTCACTGCTCTGTCGTCCGTCTGCTGCCTCAAAGTCTGCTTCCCGAACTACGGTATTCTTCCTCGACACCTTTCACACCAGAATACATTTGTCTTCCTCCCTAGCCCTCCTCCCTATCTTAATTAAGAATCGGATGCAGCTGCATGCAACCCTTCTGTCCTGCCGTGATGCACCCTAAAGGGAAATTCATTACCTTATGGCTTTCTCGAATGTGTTCACTGGATATTCTCATTTTCATCAGGGTCTAGATGCCCAGTGTCTGTTCGGCTTCTGGTCAATACTCCCACGTATGGACAGGAGCAGTTGGCCTCATTAGAGTTCATTAGTTTTGTCAGTTTCAACTTTTGATTGACTTGAAAAGATGAAGGTGTGTGTGGGAGAGAGGAGATAATTCAAATTGGGCAGTTTATCAGCAGCTTGAGAACAGAGATTATGATGGCAAAAAGGACAGCAGGTGAACAGATGGATTCTGTGGGTGGAAGAGAAGCAAACACATTTGGGATGCAGTGAAAGACTTTAGAAGGCATGTTGCCAGATAAGTTGTGGTTCTTTAACTCTGCACCTGAGAGATGTGAGAGAGTAATATAGTATGTATTATAAGCTAGTATACTGTTGGGTGTAACCAAGTAGTGCATTCCCATTCATCTCAATAAGATGTATAAATGTACATTTCAATAGTTTATTAATCATTTACTTACATTTTATAAATGATCTTATGAACCACTGACAGCTCCTAAATAACTGGTTTGTAAATAATGTAATACTTAATTTAGAAATGATAAATTGATCATTAATAAAGTATGAAAATACAATTATTAAACACATTATATGCTTATAAATCAAGAACAAAGCATTTATAGCTGTATTTATAAATTGCTTATTAATGTCTATTAATGCTTTATAAATGATGAATTAACTATTTACTAATGTTAAAGGGGTGGATGATTATGATTTCACTTTTGTAACTTTAGTTAGTGTGTAATGTTGCTGTTTGAGCATAAACAACATCTGCATTCTTTCTTTTAAAGAATTTCCCGGGTTAGTGACATTACTAACCCTAAAATTTACATAAACCCTGCCCCCGAGAACATGCAACAAAGGGGTGAGGCCTTGTTGGGCTGCTTTAGAGAAGAGGAAGAGTTGTTAGTACTAGTCGATGAGCTGAATCAACTCCACAGCAACTACATAAATTTATCCACTAACCATTCAGAAACGTCCAGTTTCATTCTAAAAGTTGTAATTTCTTCCTGAGTCTCTCCATCAGTGTCTGACTTGAACAATGTAAGGTTGAACACCCTTACTAACAATTGTCATTTTGGCTGCGTGAGATTCTCCAGCTTTGTTGTTGTTGAGCATCTGAAGCACGAGCTGTTAAAGCTCCGCCTTCTTCTGGAAAGGGGGCCGGGAGCAGCAGCTCATTTGCATTTAAAGGGACACACACAAAAAGGCACGTTTTTGAGCTGAAACTTCACAGACACATTCTGGGGACACCAGAGACATATATTATATCTTGTAAAAGGGGCATTATATGTCCCCTTTAACTAATGCTTCATAGCATGCAGTTATTATAAAGTGTTACCCACTATTGTTTATGACTTTGACGTTCTATGGTTTCCTTTACAAAAGGTAAGCATTTAAAATAAAAAAAGAACTGTTATTCTAGAATTTATTTGTGTACTTTTACAACATTGCAAGAATAAGGATGACTGATGTTTGATAACTCATCTTACCACAGCATAGCTTTCTTGGTACAGAATACTTCCCTCATAAGAGCATGTAGGAAATAAATGGATTTAGGGCAACAGGAAGTGGTGTGATTCTAACAGTTTACTGTTAAAAAAAAATCTTTAAAAAAGGCTTCAAAATGTTTCATTTTTGAATTTCTGTTTCTAATCTCTAGTTTAAAAGTACTGTAATGTTCTCCAACACAGCATAAAAACATTTGAAAGCGATCAATACTTTGTGCTAAATTAATGCTTCCATGTGTTTGCTTTCCTTTAACAGGAAACAAATTCTCCTACTCTCACGCCTGTCTGATGATTGTGGGGGTGTGGTGCTATGCCATGGTGTTTGCTATTGGTCCCTTGGCAAATTGGGGTCACTATGGCCCTGAACCCTATGGGACAGCATGCTGCATAGACTGGTAAGTGCCTGGAAGGATGTTAATGGAAACATTAAAGGATTCTCAGAAAACCAACCACAGCAAAGCCAAAAAGTCAGCCTAAAGGTGATGTGTGTAATTAGTGGCATCATCACTTGCTGCAACATAGTGTGTTCTGTGTGATTGCCTGGGTAAAGGGCATTGTAGTTATTTAGGTGTTCTGAGTATTTTCTTAAGTGTGTTTGGGTGGTTACCTACTTACCCAAATCAAAAGAGCCCTATCTTATCTAGAGAGTGATATTCTGGTCTCTTTATGGCTCAGGTTCCTCTGTAAATGCAAGTATATTGAATCTTTTGCCTGTTTTATCATCTGCCAAGGGAAAACTGTAAATGTGATCACTTTGATAGTTTTTATAGTGCCACAGAAAGTCAGCCTACAAATGGCTTATTTATAGTTGCAAATTAAACTGGGATAGGATAAAGTATTTTAACATCAAAAAATGACACACATTTTAAAGTAATCTAATGCACTGCATGTTCTATTGAGCTCACATGGCTGCACTCTAACAAAATAACTACATTCTTTTTTAGGATTCTATTTTTAGATTTTGTTGCCTTTGTGTATAGGATAGTGGAGTGTAGACAGGAAAATTATTCTGTGAATTATTTGTCCCCAATAATTCTGAGTCTCGGTCAGGTGGCTCAGTGACAAATGCTGTGCATTTGAACAAGGCCAACAAACACAGTCATCTGAGTGAATGTTCTGAACAGCTTCTCAGAACATTCATGCTATATAGCAGGGGTGCCCAATGCTGTTCCTTGAGATCTGAAGGTTCCTGCAAAATTCAGCTCCAGCCCTAATCAAACACACCTAAACCAGCTAATTAAGTGTTGGAGTAGGGTTGGAACTAAACTCTACAAGAAGGTAGCTCTCCAGGAACAGGATTGGGCACCTTTGCTATATACAGTAGCTATAGCAGGGGTGTCCAAACTTCCTCTTGGATAAACTCTATCCTGCAGAGTTTAGCTCTAACCCTAATTAAACATAACTGAAAGAGCTAATGAAGGTTTTCAGGATTAGTTGGTCCTCCAGGAGCAGGATTGGTCAGATGGTCCAGTGAAACCAACAAGCTGGAAATACGAACAAGGCCAGCAAACCCTGTCGTCTAGGTGAATGGCTACTTCAACAGCTTCTCAGAACATTCATGCAATATTGCTATAGTTCCAGGACTGTTGAATAGAGTTCTGCAGGAATGAGTTCTAAAACTCGGAAGTGTGTAAGCATTTTTGCACTTCTGGTTCCATCATCATCCCAAAGTCAATGGGTTTGTATTCATAGGTTTTGGTTAAAGGGTTAGTTCACCCAAAAATGAAATTTCTCTCATTAATTACTCACCCTCATGTCGTTCCACACCGTAAGACTGTCATTCATCTTCGGAACACAAATTAAGATATTTTTTATAAAATCCGATGGCTCAGTGAGGCCTCCATTGACAGCAAGATAATTAACACTTTCAATGCCCAGAAAGCTACTAAAGACATATTTAAAACAGTTCATGTGAGAACAGTGGTCCAACCTTAATGTTATGAAGTGACGGGAATACTTTTTGTGTGCCAAACAAACAAAACAAAATAACAACGTTATTCAACAATATCTAGTGATGGGCGATTTCAAAACACTGCTTCATTAAGCTTCGAAGCTTTACAAATCTTTTGTTTTGAATCAGTGGTTCGGAGCATGTACCAAACTGCCAAAGTCACGTGATTTCAGTAAACAAGGCTTCGTTACGTCATAAGTATTTCGAAATTTCAATTCGAAACAAAAGATTCGTAAAGCTTCGAAGCTTCATGAAGCAGTGTTTTGAAATCGCCCATCACTAGATATTGTTGAATAAAGTCTTTTTTTTTTTTTTTTTTGGCAGACAAAAAGTATTCTCGTTGCTTCATAATGTTAAGGTTGAACCACTGTAGTCACATGAACTGTTTTAAATATGTTTTTAGTAGCTTTCTGGGCATCTGAAAGTGTTAATTATCTTGCTGGCAATGGAGGCCTCACTGAGCCATCAGATTTTATCAAAAATATCTTAATTTGTGTTCCGAAGATGAATGAAGGTCTTACGGGTGTAGAACGACATGAGGGTGAGTAATTAATGACAGAATTTTCATTTTTGGGTGAACTAACCCTTTAAATGCCTGAAATAAGGTTTGTGGTTAACAGAAACTTGTAATTTTTTTTAAAACTTTTACATGTCTTGAAAAAGGTAGTTGCTTACAAGTGGCTAAATGGAACTACAAAGGGTGTATGAGACATTAAATGTCATTATACTGAATGGGTAAACTCATTTATTCACTAGTCCCTTTTTACAGCCTCATTGGGCCTCATTCATCAAACTTTCGTAAATATATGAGTAAATTCTGAGTAGTTTGCGCGTAAAATAGACCTTCCCAAAAATTCACACAAGCTTCGTAAAAATCAGATTTGATAGTTAAACGCGTGTATGTTAATAAATTCCAATCCTTCGTAATTAGGGCATGTGCACGCTCATTCACAATTAGCATAAACCCCGCCTATGAATTACAACTAACGCTGTGAAAACTTCCGGACTCCCTTCTCAGGTTTGGCTCTAGTATATTGCATAAATGCAAAAGAGACTAATAGGCCATATGCCTAACAATAAATATTCAATTAAGGTGTGTCCACCAAAGTGTTTCTAGCCAGCTGAAAAAAAAATGCCTGGTGCTCTTCTGAAAACGGCCAACTGGGGGTGATTGAGAGCGCTTTGGAGGCGCAGCGTTTTTTCCAAAAGTTTTACCCAAAGTTGAACTCTGAGCTCAAGACAGGGCAAACAAACTCGTGAAAAATTGTCATGGTAGGCTACATAGTGCATGTACCAACCGACTTTTCAAAAGTCGGAAGATTTTCATGAATCCGAAAATTTATGTCAGAACGGCTTTACGAACGATTACAAAAAAAATTTGTTCTGCTCGTGTTTCATGAATGAGGCCCATTGTGTTTATACTTTAAAGCAAAACTTTTTTTTGTCAAGTGAACCAGGGTAATGCTAACTTAAGGGTTGGCCTAGAAACTGTCATCCCTGCAGCACTCTATGGGTGCTTCTCAATACTCAAATTGATGCTTCCTCGTTTCCTTGCTCCTACGTCCTCCAGCTCGTGACCTGGAAACCAATCGAACTCAGCCATCTTGAAGGCATCTCAATTCTCTAATTGCACCGCGAGGAGCGAGGAAGCTTCCTGAGGAGTCAAGAGCGAGGATACATGGGTGTATCCTTTCCTCACACCCTAAGGGGGTGGAGCTAAGATGCGAAGTAAGGAAACGAGGATGCACAAATAAGAAATGAGAAGCACCCTATAATTCCAGCATGCTTCCACTGCAACACTCTGCTTGCCGTAAAACAGCTCCCATTCCCAGGTGTCTTCAAAACAGCATGTGAGTTCAGAACCCACATTAACTGCTTTTCATAGATTAGGCCACAACACTCTGCTTAAACTCACCCCAGATAAGAACTGAACCCTGGTTTGGGGCTAATGCCTATTTTTCCCCAATAATTCTCAGTCTCGTTCTGGTGGTCTAGTGATACCAACATGCTAGGCATTTAAACAAAGCCAACAAACTTAATCATCTATATCGGGGGTGTCAAATTCAGTTCCCGGAGGGCCACTTTAGCTCCAACCCTAATTAAACACACCTGAACCAGCTAATCAAGGTCTTTGGGTTACTAGAAACTCCCAGGCAGGTGTTTTGGAGCTGTTTGGAGCTATACTCTGCAGGACAGTGGCCCTCCAGGAGCGGAGTTTGATGCATGTGATCAATGAACAGCTTCTCAGAACATTCATGCAGTATTGCATAAGTTCCAGGTCTAAGAGGTTTTGCTTTTTATCCAAAGCAGATGATGATTTCAAACTATCGGCCTCTGGGTTATGGGACTAGCACTCTTTCGCTGTGCCACTCTGCTCATCTTAAACCCGATCCCATACCCAGTTGTCTTCAAAACAGCTTGTGTTTAGACCCACATTAACTGTTGATTTTTCATAGATACGGTTTGGCAAAAACAATCACCAATTTAGCATATTGCTGTGGTAGTTTGTCTTCGAGTAAGACCTGGTATCTATGCAAGTAAAGAAGGCTTAGTAGAGAATGGTTTTGATTAATCAACTTCTGCATTATGGGCCCAGCATGCTTCTTCTGCACAACTCTGCTTAAACCCACCCCAGGTGGGACCCAAACCCACAATCCTCTGGCTTAGGAGACTTTATCCATTAGGCAGCTGGGCCTATGGCTCATTTGTCTCCAATAATTCTTAGTCTTAGTCAGGTGGCCCAGTGACACCAACAACTTGGGCATTTGAACAAGGCCAGCAAACACAGTCATCTAGATCAGTGTTTCTCAACTCCAGTCCTCAGGACCCTTCCCCAGAATGTTTTAGATGTCTCACTAATTGAAACACCTATTTCAACTCATCATCTTGTTAAATAGGAAAGCATCTCAAAAATTCTGGGAGGTGGGTCCCGAGGACTAGAGTTGATCTAGAGGGATGGCTACTTCAACAGCTTCTCAGAACATTAATGCAGTATTGCATCGGTTCCGGGATTCAAAGGTTTTGTGTTTTACACCTGTACAGTGGAATTCAATCCTTATTTGGGGTCTGGGCATTTTTATAAGTTAACAATGTCATACAAGGCCATAGCAGATGATGGTTTTGATCCATTGACCTTTGGGTTATGTGCCCAGCATGTTCCCACTGTACCATTCTGCTTACCTTAGAAGAGATCCCATATCCAGGTATCTTCAAAACAACCTGACTTTAGGCCCACATTAAGTGTTCCTTTTTCATATATAATGTTTGGCTAAACAATGACTGATTTGTCATAGTGCTTCAAGTAAGACCTGGAAATAAGTCAAGACCTCTGGATTATGCTCTTTAATCACTCTGCTTAAACCCACCCCAGATTGGGCTTGAACCCACAATCACTGGTTTAGGAGGCAAGTGCCTTATTCATTAAGCCACTGGGCCTGTGGTTCATTCGCCCCCAATAAATCTCAGTCAGGTGTCCCAGTGACACCAACACACTGGGCATGTGAACAAGGGCATATCAGGGACACTGTAATGAATAAAAATGTAGGGACAATTCTAAGGTCCTGTTCTCTATTCAACTTTCAGGTATGCACCAGGCCAGGACGCTTTGTCCATGTCGTATATTATCTGCCTGTTCCTCTTCTGCTACGCCCTGCCTCTTACCATCATCTTACTGTCCTACATCCTGATCCTCATCACCGTACGAGGGTCACGGCAGGCAGTACAGCAACATGTGTCACCACAGACCAAGACGACAAATGCACACATCCTCATTGTGAAGGTGAGAGGGTAAAACATCACAGAGTCAGTACTGAAAGACTGGGACACACCTAGCTTACAATCGGCCCTCAGGCAATGTCTGGCCTTGTTTAAAGGGATAGTTCACCCAAAAATGTTTATCTGCTTACCCCCAGGGCATCCAAGATGTAGGTGACTTTGTTTCTTCAGTAGAACACAAATGATGATTTTTAACTCCAACCGTTGCGGTCTGTCAGTCGTATAATGCTTGTCAATGGTAACTCCATCTATAAGAGTCAAAAAAACATGCACAGACAAATCCAAATTAAACCCTGCGGCTCGTGACGACACATTGATGTCCTAAGACACGAAATGATCGGTTTGTGCAAGAAACTGCACAGTATTTATATCATTTTTTACCTCTAAAACACCACTATGTCCAACTGCCTTGTGCATCCGGTTGGTGAGGTCTGAAAACGCGTTCTGATGACGGAAGTGATTTCTCGCGCTTATACTTGAATGAGTGTGAGACAGATGTAAAAAATGATATAAATACTGTTCGGTTTCTTGCACAAACTGATTGTTTCGTGTCTTAGGACATCAATGTGTTGTCACGAGCCGCAGGGTTTAATTTGGATTTGTCTGTGCATGTTTTTTTGACTCTTATAGATGGAGTTACCATTGACAAGCATTATACGACTGACAAACCGCAATGGTTGGAGTTAAAAATCATCATTTGTGTTCTACTGAAGAAACAAAGTCACCTACATCTTGCTGCTTAAACATCTTTGGTGTGTTCTGCACCGATTCTGCATGTCAAATCGGCGGTGGAGCTCGTCGGTGAGAGAGATCACTCTGATTGGCTGTTCAGCTTAGCAAATATGGAACTGACAAAAGCAAAGAGGGAACACACTACAGACACTTGTCATTGTTGTCATTTTATCTCAATTGAACAGTGGATTATTTTAATAATAACCAAGGGCTGACAATGTCAGTGACAACTTAGCAGACATAATTGAAAAAGCTACACGAATCCGTCTGTTATGAGTGAGACTGGTGTAATGCGCTGCTTGCTTTGTATATCCACAATTGTGATGCGCGAATTGCGGTTATATACATGGACACTACGGATAATCCGTGGGTCAGGCGGCCCAAGTAATAAAAAATAACATTCCAATTAATTGCTGGTAGGTTGCGGGTGAGATAAATTATTAATGTGTTGATTTTAATAAAGACACAGAACTCTCATTTCATGGCTATATGCAACAAACATGCATCACTCTTTTATTTTCAACAACAACATATCTTCAGGGAGTACCAGTCAAGGAAAACATATGCCTAGAGAATATGCCTAGTGGTCATTATATAAAACACAAAGTAAAAAACCTACATGAGATATTTCTTAATAACTTAACAGCTTTAACTAAAAATATACACAAGCTTAACAGAAATTATTCTGATAAAAGTGTTTTCAAACGTAATGATGGAAATATTAACATGTTTAAAGCTTAAAGTTTAAAGCTTCGTCAGGCACTAATTTGCAGAATCTCATTAAGCTACGCAGTTGCAGGGGTCCACTTGTTTAAGCAGCAATGGAGAAAAAACAGATCCTAGAGAAATTTCAAAAAGGTGAATTAAAAACAAATGGAAGGAAAGAAAAATACTGGGCCTCATTCATGAAACACGTAAATCTGATGTTTACGAAGCGTTTGTGAATCTGTAGGAGAGTTTTCTGGAAGGTCCATTTTACATGCAAATTACTCTGAATTTACTCATATTTATTCATCATGCTTATCACTGAGAATTAGAATAATTGTAATGTGACAATCGAGTGCACATATCTAAATCATAGATTCAGTTGGGTGGCAGGTGAAAGATTTATTTTCAACAGCGGATTTGGGTGATGTTAGAGCTGATCCACGCATCTCTAATCCACAGTTCTAGCCCTTCCGGTTTCATGTCCTCTCACGCAGGCGCAGAACGTACGTGCTAGTTGGCCATCGGCTGTAGTCTGTGCAGTGTTTTTGCCATGACACAGGCGACGCGAGGCAACACCACAGTCGGCTTACATCAGCGCTAGTTCTTTGCCGTCGGTCCCTACCTTAAGGGTAGGGAAAAATTACACGTCATTACACATGCAGAGTCAGAGAAGATCTTTAATCTGTGTGTATATTGGGTTGTGCTTTATTTGAAGTGACAAATGAGAGGCAGAAATTAGCCCAAATATTTGTCATTCTTACATAATAATAAACTTTATGGATATGCTTTTTAAAATAGTTTCCACAAGGTAGATCCAAAATGAAAGCTTAATGACAATTCAGTTTTCAAGTAATTTTAATTAAATCCTGTTAACAAATCATTTTATTGTTTGTCTGTAGTCTTACTGTCTTTCAAGGTAAATAAAATGGAGGCTACCATTGTGCTAGTTTCAAGGTCAGTGGGTATTTTGGAAGTATTAATAACATTATATACTATATTATAATTTTGATTCTAAATATTATAAATATGCAAGCACCACAGACTGTAATAACGTTTGAAACATGATGTTGTCAAAAAACTAGCAAAATTTATGGAACTTATTAAGAAAGAAGAGCAACCGTCACTTTCAATTACCTATACAAACAAGAAGTACTCCAAATATATTTCCCTGTTTACTTAAAGTGTCATTTCCCATTATGGTAACACTACAGACATGTTAAATATATGTTTGAATATATGTTTTCATGTTTTATTGACAATTAAAATAATTTCTACTGTAGCAAAGATAAGGGACACCATCTGTCACCACAAATGAAGGATGACCCATTTAGATGTTTTCTCCAGAACATGTGGAAATGTTCTCACGAGTTATTTCTGTTTCTCTTTTAGCTCTCTGTGGCGGTATGCATTGGTTTTCTGACCGCGTGGAGCCCTTATGCTGTTGTGGCAATGTGGGCTGCATTTGGAGAATCTAATAATGTCCCACCTATAGCCTTTGCTTTGGCAGCTATCTTTGCAAAATCCTCCACCATCTACAACCCTGTGGTGTACCTGGTATTTAAGCCCAACTTTCGTAAATCTCTGAGCAGGGACACAGCTCAGATTCGCAGACGAATTTGTTCCAGTCCATGTAAGGGAAGCCCTGTGCCTGGAGAGAAGGATCTTCATCGGCAAACATCTTTACGCTGCAAAAAGGATGCTAGCAACTCCACTCGACTTTCCAATGGGCTGGCAGACAGCCACGGGGCTTGTCTTCATTGCACCGAGGCAGACCCTCGTTGTCAACAGACAACACCTCAAAGGACTGCCTGTGTGCTGATCGGTACATCCTACAGCGAGGTGACTGTGAGTCAGATGCCAGAGAAGATGCAAGCTGACCTTCTGTGAAGGCCCTGTAGGCTCTCCTCATGCCAGCATGAGGATGAATGTGAGGAACAGATGGATGGGCAGCCTCAAAATGAAACTTCTGCCCACTAGAGATAAGCTTGTCAGACAAGCTGTGGTCAGAAAACACTTCTGATACTGATGTCATGTATTAGAACTGCAAAACAATTGACCCTGCATTAAGTCCCGCCTTAAAAAGGTTACTGACCAATCCTACCGTAGCAACTGTTGGCGTCCGCCATTTTATAAGACTAGCTTGTGCTCTTTCACTGAAAATCTGTTCACAGAAATCATTCACTGTAAAAAAAATAAATAAAATAAAATAAAATAAAAAAGAAGCAAAGCATTTTTTAGTTTTCTCAAGTTCCGTAGATAGCTGTGCCAACTAATTTTTGAAAGGTAGACTCAAACTTCCATTTTAAGTAATATCAACCTGTCTCAGAAAGTACATAGTAAATATTAAGAATTTGTTGGAAGTTAAGTATGCGGTTAAATAAACTACTAGTCTAACCTTAAAGTTGGTATGAAATGAAAATACACCTATTTATTTTCTATTTTCTGAATGCATGTTATTGTGAATAATTCATCCATGCATGTGTTTCATGTTTTAAAACGTATTTTTGACCTCGTAATTTTTATTTAAAATATCATAACTTAATATACTTATAATAACTTGATCTTCCAGTGAAACAACAGACTATGCTGGGCT
Source organism: Ctenopharyngodon idella (assembly GCF_019924925.1). Lineage (NCBI taxonomy): Eukaryota > Metazoa > Chordata > Actinopteri > Cypriniformes > Xenocyprididae > Ctenopharyngodon > Ctenopharyngodon idella. Next base: position 4,021,427 of record NC_067227.1, read on the forward strand.
AGTGATGGGCACTTTTGAAACACTGCTTTGTGAAACTTCAAACCTTTGCGAATCATCAGGGATTTGGAGCTGTTAATCAAACTGCCAAAGTCACATGATTTCAGGAAAGGCTTTGTGATGTCATAACCGTTTCGAAACGTGTTGAAATTTCAATTGTCTGCCACTATGGGACAATATCTGGAGCACATGAACCAGTGTCTTTATGATTTTTATCTAATCTCGGATCAGTTGTATAAATTTACAAATTTGTATAATAAAAAGGAAGAGTTGTATTTAATAGTTTTTTATTGGCCAGATTAACCAAGCTATCCATAAAGTATACAGCACAAGCCCTACAAATTATTAAATACATTCCATATGATATGTGAAAATATGAATCCTAAAAATAAGTCAAGACTAGCTGTGTCATAGTCGCAATTATAAGCAGGGTGGAATCAGTGATTAAACTGAGCATGGTCAACATTACTTTGGTCAACCTTTAAAACAGAGTGTGCCTGACAAAATGAAAGTTTTGCAAATAGCTGCATTTTTTTTTTTTTTTCCTATGGAACATTTGAACTGTTGTCATACACAGTTGACATAGTGAACACAGGGCAGTGCTTCTGTGTTTACATCCGAACTCCGGCTCATTGTTGGCCAGCTCCTGCGTCAGCATCACACGCATGCATTGTGCTGCTCACGTGTGCAGCTTCGGCCAGTAATGAGCCGGCGTTCGGTCGTAAACACGGAAGCCTGCACTGCATTCACTACATCGACTGCGTATGACAACAGTTCAACTTGTTATTAATTGTAAAGTCATTATTTTTGTTTTGTTTTTACGCACAAAAAATATTCTTGCCGCTTCATAACATTAAGGTTGAACCACTGTAGTCACATGGACTATTTTAACGATGTTTTTACTACCTTTCTGGACCTCAGAAGGTGCAATGACATTGCTGCCTATGTGTGGTTCATCAAAAATATCTTAATTTGTGTTCCAAAGATGAACGAAGGTCTTACTGGTTTGGGACGACACGAGGGTGAGTACTTAATGACAGAAATTTCATTTTTGGGTGAACTAACCCTTTAAGGTGAGTGTGAGGGTGTCAGACAAGCCTTCCCACCTTTTATCGTGGAGCACAAGCCAAGTTTTCTCAGTGTGTTCCGCACCGTCGGCTGAAGTTGGTCCTCGATGGCTTCTTTTCGGCCGATTCGACACGTTGAATCGGCGTCAGAGCTTAGTCAGTCAGTCGGGCCATCTGATCATTCTGATTGGCTGTTCAGCTACAGCCCCCTATGGAAATTACCAGCGAAATTCTAGCGAAATTACAAAAATAAAGCATATTTTCAAATGCCCTTTTCAAGTGTAGCTCTTCCCCCCAACTCAATCATCAGCTCTTACGGGTGCTAGTGAAGGCATGTCTCAACAGATAAAAGTAGGCTACTTTCAATAAAAATACAGGAATACTTTTAGCTGTAATGCTATGTCAGGGTTTCTACAGGTTTCATCAAATCTAATTTAATGCCAATTTTTAAACTTTTAATGCCATATACATATATATATGTCGCTAAATGTCGATAGATGAGGACATACTGCAATTAGAATATTCATCATGTCGTATTCGCATTCTGCCAAGTGTAAAGTGCCCTTTACATTTGTTTGCTTCTCTGCTGCTACCCTTTTTGCTCACATAATATATTTTAATACAGCCAAATTCCCAATAAAATTGTTTCATCTATATATTTTCCTGTTTTTCTTGTCAGACAATATGAAATGGTGACTGTGTAAATCGGTCATTCACTTGTACGAATAAAACAGTTGCTTGTCTGGAAAAAAGATAGGATTTTTTTTTTTTTTTTTTTGTGTGTGTGTAAATATAAATTTGTTCTGAAGCAATATCCTTTCAGAATATTGCAGCTTTGACATAATTATGTAAATCTGCATATTTGTGATAGATAACAAATGCATTAAATAATGTTATGGGATTGTGTTATATATTTTTTGAAAGTACAAATAAGAAATGTTGGGGGGGAAAATGATACTTTTAAAAATGAAACTAAACCACCAGTAGGTGGCAGCAAGTAACTGTCTTAATGAGTGAGTCATTGAGTCATTCATTCAAACGATTCATTCCAATGGCTGATTCAATCAAGAATGAGGCAAATGATTATAAATGGGTCATTTAATCTTTTACTCAACCGATTCGTTCAAAACGCTGAATCATTCAGTGGCTACGTTTACATGCACCCAAATAATCCATTTGTAATCGGATTGACAGCTCAATCAGATTGAAAAACGTTCATGTAAACACCTTAATCGATCCGATTGAGCTCGATCCGAATTAAATTTCGATTGGATTGGAAGGGGTGGTTTATTCCTTTTCTAATCCGATCCAACAGCAAAAAAATTACCATGTAAACGCTTGAATCCGACTACTTTCTCAATCGTATTCAGACTAGTGTTAGTGTCGAGCCCTGACATGATTTATAATCGAGATGTTGTCTGACAAAAATCACCATACACATAAGATAGACATTTACATTGATTTTGGCTATATGTACACGTAAAATGATCACTCAGGTTAGAAGCAATAGTATCTATTTTATTTGTTCTCTGACATCCTCAACTGAATGCGCTGCTGAACCAGAGAGGTGCACCTCCGGCAGGAAAGCAAGATCTTGCGCTCGTGCGGCAGTACCGGGGGTCTCGGAAGCTAGATCAGGTTAACAAGTCGCTATATTCGTCACAACGCGCTTTCTTAGAAAAAAATCACAAAAGGGGCCTGAAAAGTCACTAAGTTGGCAACACTGATGCAGCCTTCTGTCTCCATGTCCCAGCCCGCCGCTGTCCAAACTGGCATTACGGCAATTTTTTACCGGCCGGAGGCAATTACCAAACTGGTTCTGTGTGCGTATCACACCAATGTACATATTTGGCGACAGCAAATCAAAGTTATTAATTATTTAGGCTTTATTCAAAATAAACTGGTAGTATTATTTTTCTTCAAAACTATCTAAAAAAACTTAATGCCTGTAGAAATAAAATGTAATGCTTTTTAATGCCATTTGAGGCCTTAATTTTCGCAAAATCCATTTAATGACTTTTAATGCTATTTAATGCCCCGCGGATACCCTGTATGTGTCATAAGTAAACAACTGAACCAGCTAACAATCTGTCTACAGTGAACGCGAGCATCTTACTTATAATAAACCCACCCAAAGTATCAGCACAGGCTGTAAGGTCATCAGCCAACCAGCATTATTAAGACGTCATCTTCCTGCTGCTCCAGAGCGGTTAGTCACATGCTTTTTATGGCTCAGGTGACGAAAAAAAAACTTATATCCACAACTGAGTGCCTATAAGCAGTGTTGGCTGATTTTAAATCACATACTTGCACAGCTGTGCAACTGTAATTGAGATGAATGGGAATGCTAATGATTAGTTTTCTCCAGATATTAAACCTATTTGATCTGAGAGAGCAACAGTAACCAAGGGAGCGGAGCTTAGCGAAGGGTCAATTCAGGAGATTCTGAGGTTGGTAAGAGTTTCAACTACTCCATTTTATTATCCACTGAAATCCATTATAGATCATAAAAATGTTGTGTGAAAATCTCTTCTTAGCTCATTGTAGTGAACCATGGCTTTGCCACCATCACCAACATAACAGGAAACATTGACTGACTTTGTTTAACTAATAGCACAGCTGTTGCTTGATCAGATCTTGTGACATTAGAGCAGTGTTTCTCAAACTTTTTCTGCCATTCCCCACTTTGGAGGTAGGGAAGGGTTCCGAGCCCCATCTGTCCCCAATCGCCCCAACAGAATGTTAATAAACTAGGCTTTAAGTTTAACTGTTAAAATGTATTAAAATTTATTTTATTAACATCACATTTTAAAAACATAACATCAAATAACAGCATTAAAAACTTTCAAATAGAGAAAATAGAAGTGTAATTATATTATCACTTTGCATTATAATTTATTATATATAAATTATAAATTAATATTCTAGCTGAGTTCTTTTACGCGACCATTATAGTGTAGGCCTACCTCAGGGATGACATGTTTTTGAAGGCCAACCCGGAAGTTAGCGGCGCACGGGTTCCCTCAATCGAAAGCCAATGCATTTTTCCCATAGACTTTTGGAAAATCGCAAAAAATAAGCTCTGTGTTTAACAAAGGGTTATGACACTTACACGTTTCATCTATCAAGATAATCTTTACAAGTTAACACAACATTTATACATTTTGAAGCCTAAATAAATTCGTCAGATATAAAAAGCTAACAGTAGGCTATAAACGGATTACAGCACACCATGGTCGCGGATCAACTTCACCACCACCAAGCTTCCTCAAACTTGGCAATGGAACCGGAAGTCCTAAAATGCTAACTCGCTTCTGGGTTTTGCCTACAAAAACACGTCATCCCTGAGGTACTCTATTTTAGAACGTTTCCCTGTATTGTTTCCATGGCAACGCGTCATGCTTGTCACGTCAAACACCGCAGCCACAATAACACTGTATGTGTAATGATTCGTCACTCAGGCTGGGATCCATTTGCAGGCTTTTGTTAAAGGAAAGCGTGGTACAACAGGCAAGGTCGGACAGGGGCAAACAGGAATGGTAAGGGACAGACAGAATCGTAGTTAGGGTACAGGCAAATGGTCAGGGCAGGCAGATAACACTCACAGTCTAGATAACAGTCAAAAGGGTCCAAGGGCAGGCAGCAGAGAATCGTAAACGAGAGGCAAACAAGATCAATAACAGGCAGGCAGACAATACAAGAAAACGCTCAGAAATGTACACCGTGGCAATACAAGACTTCGCGAAGATGAGAAGCGAAAGAGAGTCATTGGCAACAGTTGGAGAGGTGATAGGTCCAAGGTACGGGCTTCTAGGAAATGTAGTGTGTGTAGGAGTGAGTGTGTGTGTGTGTGTGTGTGTGTGTGTGTGTGTGTGTGTGTGTGTATTCGGGAGAGGGCTCCCTCCGATGGCCAGAGGAGGGAATTGCAGAGTTCGTTTCTGTGACAGTATGACAGATGTAACGCTTTTATTTCGTTTCTCCGTTTTTTTATTCAAAATATTCACAAACTTGCGTACCATGTCATCAACTATCTGATATTCCGAAATTCTCAAATATGTGTAAGTGAGTGTGTTTTGACGTTTAAAAACGTTAATAAATGATCTTGATCTATAACTCGAGATGGGCGCCGCCATGTTTGTTTGCGCAGCAGGTCAGAGAGTCCTGTCAGTCGGATTTACAGCACGTGAATTCATAAATTTCTCCCGAAATCCATGTAAGTAAGTGGCCTGTGATCTGGGAGAAAAATAGAGTAAACTTTATAGTTACTTACACTATGTGTATCTGATATGAATAAAAGACGGCGGTAAATTATATTTGAACTGATTTATTGCTGCTTAGACATCATTGTGTACTTTACAAACTCTAAATGTATTGTTTAACTAGTACTTATGTATATTTAAATGTCCGAAACCTAAAATAAACATTATGTTGTTGAAAACACTGCATAGTTGTGATAAATGACAAGCGCTGCTGAGCGTGTCCGTCTCTGGCTCTGCGCCCGCCAAAGCGGGAAAGCAGTTTGAATCTGGCAGTTAAGTGACGTCTCTGAACGTTCTAAATCCCATATGTGGGACCGTGCCGCTCAAGAGGTTAATAGAGATGGGCACAAAAATGACCACATTTCCTCTCGTTTGTCGCGCCCCTCTTGTCATGTCTCTATTCCCCACCAGTGGGGCGCGCCCCACACTTTGAGAAACGCTGCATTAGAGGAAGGTGAATCATTAATCTTTCAATAAAGCAGTGACAAAAAAGAAGAGGAGATTCTTGTTTGCTTTTACTTTATAACCTTTTCCAGAACACCAACTTCTCTATAGAGAAAGAAAGAGCAGATTAAAGCAAGACAAAGGTCAGCTAGAGGAGTAAACCCCTGGGGAGGACATGGGTTTCAGACCGATGCTGTACCGACATCAACATCCTCATAAAAATGGTCTTCGTGTTCTACAAAAATATATGTGAGTTCCACAATGCACTGTTTTATATATACTCCATGTATATTGTTGTTAAAAAAACACCAACAGTTATGCAAAAAAACATGATTTAAAACTTGCATGCAGTGTTAGTTTTTTCAAAAAGCAGCTGCAAATAAAATAAAAAAAATACAGATGATCATTATATGAACTAAAAGACATTTCTGGATGTGGGAATTTGACATCACATGACATTCTGTAACAGTGCAGCATTTACTGTTTTTATTAGTAAACCACAGTGAGCTATGATAGACTACAGCAAAACTAGCTCACTGATTCTAATCTGCCATCAGTTTTGAAAATAGAACAAGTTAAATTAATCAGAGATGATCAAAAGAATGTTCTTATCATGGACTTCCATTTCATTTGATTTTCACTTTTTTTAAATCACAAATATGATATTAGATTACTACTCACTTCCAAAAAAAACCCTGTGCCCTTAGAGCATTACTCAATAGATAAAAGATAATATTACACACACACACACACACATATATATATATATATATATATAATACATACACACCGATCAGGCATAACATTATGAGCACTGACAGGTGAAGTGAATAACACTGATTATCTCTTTATCACGGCACCTGTTAGTGAGTGGGATATATTAGACAGCAAGTGAACATTTTGTTTTTGGTGAACCGGCAACAGGGTCATGGGCGGCCAAGGCTCATTGATGCATGTGGGGAGCGAAGGCTGGCCCGTGTGGTCCAGTCAGGGTGCCCATGCTGACCCCTGTCCACCGCCGAAAGTGCCAAAAGTGGGCACGAGAGCATCAGAACTAGACCACGGAGCAATGGCAGAAGGTGGTCTGGTTTGATGAATCACATTTTTTTTTTACATCACGTGGATGGCCGGGTGTGTGTGCGTCACTTACCTGGGGAACACATGGCACCAGGATGCACTATGGGAAGAAGGCAAGCCGGCGGAGGCAGTGTGATGCTTTTGGCAATGTTCTGCTGGGAAAGCTTGGGTCCTGCCATCCATGTGGATGTTACTTTGACACGTACCACCTACCTAAGCATCTTTGCAGACCATGTACACCTTTTCATGGAAACGGTATTCCCTGGTGGCTGTGGCCTCTTTCAGCAGGATAATGCGCCCTGCCACAAAGCAAAAATGGTGCAGAAATGGTTTGAAGAGCACAACAACAAGTTTGAGGTATTGACTTGACCTCCAAATTCCCCAGACCTCAATCCAATCGAGCATCTGTGGGATGTGCTGAACAAACAAGTCCGGCTTAGATACCACAGCACACCTTCAGGGGTCTAGTGGAGTCCATGCCTCGACGGGTCAGGGCTGTTTTGGCAGCAAATATTAGGAAGGTGGTCATAATGTTATGCCTGATCGGTGTGTATATATATATATATATATATATATATATTCATTCACAAATTGTAAAGAAATGGTTTGGGTTTTTTAGTAATTTCTCTCATTTTAAAATTGTCTTATAAGTAATAAGCTACATCGAACGAAATGACTTCTATATATAATGCAAATTATGTAATATGCAAAATATGGTTAATTTGTCATCACCATCAGAGCTGACCGCATTTGAAAAGCATTTCAAAATTAATTCTTAAAATTGAATGCCTGATTTGTAATTTATGTTTGAAATGTGTAAATATTTGACACATTATATTTTATATCTGATGGTGTTGAGTGAAAAACACACATTTATTGAGAATTAAAAAATATATATATAAAAAAAATAAGCATGAGGCTGCACTAAAAGTCCCATACTTGACTTATCTACCTGTTAATCGCAAAAACAGTATATTATACATATGTGACCCTGGACCACAAAACCAATCATAAGGGTCAATTTTTTGAAATTGAGATTTATACATCATCTGAAAGCTGAATAAATAAGATTTCCATTTAATGTATGGTTTGTTAGGATAGGACAATATTTGGCCAGGATACAACTATTTGAAAATCTGGAATCTGAGGGTGCAAAAAAATCAAAATATTGAGAAAATCGCCTTTAAAGTCATCCAAATGAAGTCCTTAGCAATGCATATCCACTCACAAAAATACATTTTTGATATATTTACAGTAGGAAATTTACAAAATATCTTCATGGAACATGATCTTTACTTATGATCTTTACTTACTATTTACTACTTACTATGATTTTTGGGATCGATAATTTTGACCTATGTATTGTTGGCTACTGCTACAAATATACCCATGTGACTTATGACTGGTTTTGTGGTCCAGGGTCACATATTATAAAGTAATCATATGTTCCTTCTGATTTATGGAAGAACACTGCATGACAATAAGACAATCATATGATAAAAGGATGTAATATCATTTTAGACTATAAGTAACTTTCCAGTTACGTGTCTACTAACTCTCATTAGAGTATTAGTAGACTGTACTAGACTGTTAGTAGACATTTAGTTTAGGGTTAGGTGTTAGGGTTCGAGTTAGACATGTTGACATGTAGTTGCAAAGTTACTTATAGTCAGTAGAATGTCTGTTGGGGAGCATCAAAATAAAGTATTAGCAGATTTTAAAGGATTAGTTCACTTCAGAATTAAAATTTCCTGATAATTTATTCACTCCCATGTCATCCAAGATGCTTCATGTCTTTCTTTTTTCAGTCCAAAAAAAAATTATGGTTTTTGAGGAAAACAATCCAGGATTTTTCTCCATATTTTTCTCCTTTCCAACATGATTACGTCATGCGTGGCACATCGCAGAGCAGTGCAAGACGAGCATTTGTGGTTAAAAAGTATATACATTTTTATGTTTTGAAGAAAATGCCTGATTGTTTCACTAGATAAGACCCTTATTCCTTGTCTGGGATTGTCTAGAGCTGTTTGAAGCTGCACTGAAACTGCAATTTGGACCTTCAACCTGTTGGTAGCTGTTGAAGTCCACTATATGGAGAAAAATCCTGGAATGTTTTCCTCAAAAACCATAATTTTTCGACTGAATAAAGAAAGACATGAACATCTTGGATGACATGGGGGTGAGTAAAATTTGCAGGAAATTTTTATTCTGAAGTGAACCAGTCCTTTAAGCAGACAGACTACTGTTACCCATTATAGCAATGATAATTGGCAGGGTATGGTGCTTAACTGTCATGAAATCACAATTCCAAACATCTTACTTACTTAATGTTCATTGTAGCAAGGTTTGTTGGTATGGGAAAAAGGAGGTGGGAACCGGCAAACATTAAACATAACTTTAATAATAAAATAAGAATAAACTCGCTCCGTTCCCATGGCTTTCAGCCCCGCCCTGCTTGCCACATTCATTTTCTTTAAACAAAGGTAATTTATGAATTATTTAATTTGATGTTTGGGTGAAACATGACCTGGAAATGTTCTTGACTGATTTCGTGAGATTTCAGCCATGTGATTCCCTCAAGCTCGGAGGGTGTCTGGGAAAATGAGAGTGACCTTGCCGGGTATTCGAAATGACTGCTTGTTTATTTTAGTATGGACTAATCCTTAGCCTGGGTTCAGGTTTAAAACAGCTACGTCCCGCAGGATCTGTGAAATTTCTCCTTCAGCATTTGCACTGAATTTTGCCCCTTGATTTAAAACCTGTATATTTTCAGGCTGTGAGCTTTCATTTCTGACTAATGTCACACTGGCACTATGTGGAGTCATCTTTACTCAGAGGGCAGATTTGTAAAAGGCTAAGCCTGTCCGTAAACCTAGCCTTAACCCATCACTCACTCCATCTGGATTGCTAATCTGCTCCTAAAATCACCCCAGAATGACATTTATCTCTTACAGTACTGATCAACAGTTTCTGGGTCAAGCGTATTATATTTCTCACCTGCACATGTCTCCACTGTTGTGCTGATATTGTGTTTAAACAAAAATGTGTCATGGTCACTATAGGTTTAGCTTTCCTGTTTTCTGTTGGGTCGTTCTGTTAAAAGGACAGTTCACCCAAATTTCATCCTCCTGTCGTTCCAAACCTGTATGACTTAGATATTGTGCAGAATATTTGTGCAGCTTGTTTTCATGCGATGAAAGTAAATGGGACTGTCTGCTCCAAAAAAATATTTTATTCTCTGAAAATCTTCTCCTGTGCCACAACAAGACATATTGTGCCAATTTTATGTTGATGATTGTATATACAAGAAAAACTAAAAAAACAGTCATATATTTTTTTTGGAACAACATAAAAGGGAGAAAATTTTCATTTTGGGGTGAACTATCTCTTTAATTTCTGATCACACTGACATTCTGTGATATAGTGTGTATATTCTGAAAATAAGATTGCAATAAAGATCATAATACTGGCTATTATCATGATTAAGCTTTGGAATGCACTGCAAAGAAATGTTTACACATCATGCAATAGTCAATTTGTAAATAAAAGTTTATTAAAACAAAAATATAGCTGCATCTTGCGGTTCCTGAAACATCTAGAAATGAAAGGTAATAGGTTGCTGATCTATAGTCAGTAATATGCTGTTCACACAGTGTTATTTTAGTATTATTGAGATACCTTTATTGTTTGTATTATTTTTGTCATTGTAATTTTTGTTAGTTTTAGTCATTTTGTTGTATTTTTGTCTTAACTTATTAGTTTTTTTTTTTAAAATGTCTATATAGTTTTTTTTAATTAAATTTTAGTTTGTTATTTTAGTACGTCAAGTAAAATTAAATGAAAATGAGATATGTTTCCTTGTTGTTGTTTTTTTAGTTTTAGTGTTAGTTAACTATAATAATCCTGGTACACACAATACAAATAATATCAATGTTCTTTATCTGTAAATCAAAGGAAAATGTTAATAACAAATTTCAAACTGACCCACTTAAAAACTTTTGTGCAAAAATATTGCACATGTCAGAGTAAATGCAAGACTTGAACTTTGAACTCACATTAATACACAATCTAAGAACAATGAACGATTTTCTTTCCAGGGTTCATTAAAGTTGTTCCCACTTCACTTTTCTGGGAAACTCAGCTACTTGGACTTCAGCAGCGTGCTGCTCGTGAAACAAACCAATGTTCCACACCGGTTAGCAAAAAACTGGAATTGAATGGATTTTCTGTAAAGCTCTTATAAAGAGGTCTTTCTCTACATGCAATACATTCAAATATCCATATCTTAAAATGCTTTTTGTATGGCTGTGAGAAATGAATCTAATCCAAAAGTTCATAATAACAAAGTAGCATTTAAAGTGTAACATCTGAACTCTATTCAGAGACAGAAGAGAAACAGAACATGACTAGAGAAAATATGAATCTTAAAACAAAGGCTCTTCTAAATGCAATGCAGAAACTTATTTCTAACTTACCTGTTAGTTAAGTCTGTTTGGAATTGCCTTTTTACAGTATAATTGCAGGTTTACCATTATTTACTTGCACAAATGGGGGTTTTTCAGTGAAGGGCACTAAAGTGAAGCTTTTAAAACACTCACATTTTCACTATTTTAACAGTGGACATACATACATCACAGGTAGAATGTAATTTTTTTTTTTTTTTCTTACACTAAAACCGAACAGTGAAATTAATTAAATGAAATTAGTTTGTTTCACTCAAATAATAATGAAAGTTCATTGTACTTAATAGAAAAAAGTTGTGTGAACTTAATATGATTGAGTTGAGTTGCAGCAGATTTCTAATTCCCAGCATGCCTTGCGTCAGACTGTATAAATAAATGTTGAAATGAAGTGTTATTTTGTGTTTTCGCACAAGATTAACATAAGGAGACATAAATTAGTGTTTAATGTTGTGTTTTGTTGGGATTTACAGGGTGTTCTGTTAAGTTAGTTTTGTAGGGTTACCATTGTGGTGAAGAGTAGAGCCTGTGGTTAGGTTGAGGATGGGCTGCAAAACCTTTAAGATTACATATACTTTATGTTGTTTGATTACATACATGCAAGTATATAATGACAGCCTCTTTAATAGTTATATTAACATGTGTTATTTGCTATCTAACATTTAAACAAGATCTGAATGTGATGTTTATGTAAATGAACTGTATGTTATTAACATTATGATGAGTTGGGCGAGGCTGAGAACTGTGGGAGTGAAGGGAGGCCGGTGACGTGATTGTTAATAAGAGACACCTGTGCACCACACTGGCCTTGCTCCACTTCCATGGCTTTCGGCTCCGCCGAAATAAGAAATAAGTTCTACTAACTTAAAAAAAAAAAGATTTAGTTTACTTAAATGTTTTGAGGTAATGAGTTTCCTCAAATGTTTGGAGTATTCTGAACTTATTGAGTTTTACAGTGTAGGGAGCGTTTACACAGCAAAAAACTGTAAACTTTTTGCGTTTTGGCCATTCATTTACATGACAACGGCATTTTGGGGACCTGAAAACGTTCGTAAATGGTTTTCAAAGAGTAAGTTTTTGAAAACAATTCCGTTATCATCTCCATGTAAACTACAAGAATGCGGATTTGTGAAAACAGTTACGTCATGTGTATTACGTGTTCAGTCCAGTGGCGAGCAGTAACTTTTTTAACCGGGTATTCTGGGTGGAGCGTCATGTAAAAAAATGTTGCCGATGCAGTTACGTTGAATGGGTTTACAGGTAATAAGCGAAACACTCGCGTTCTTGATAGACAGTGTTAGTTTACTCAGTTGCTTGCTCATCATGACACAAAGCAACACAGCGAAACGTATTTCTAATATGTTGGACCTTTTATTGAGAGTAGTCTACATTTACCTGTTGAGACGTGCCTCCACAAGCACCTATAAGAGCTTTTGTGATGTTTGAGTCGACGGAATGTGACATGCGAAAGGTGCGTTAACAAAATATGCTGTATTTTTGTAAGTCCGCTAAGTGCCGCTAGTGTCACAAAAATGACATACTTCACCTTTAAACGTATCAGTTTACGACACAGATCTAAATCAGACATGACAAATAAACACAATGGCGTCAATTTAAATGTAGGCTATTCCAGAAGTAGGCTACTTTTAAAATTAATTAAAAGTAAATATAATCTAATTAGTATTAGCAGCATATTACAAATAAAAAGTAAAATGTAATTATAATAAATATAAGTAGGCTATAATAAATAAAAATATCAGTGTTCTTTAAAAAAAGTTGAAATTATGCAAACTGATGACTTTAACAAACGCACAGACTATCGATTAACATCCTCTGATAGTTACAGTAGGACTGTTTTAAACAATTTATAAGTTTTCGTAAAAAATAAAATTTTCCTATGGAGAAAATGAAATACTATGAAAATAGTTTTAGTTCTGATTTTTTCCCCATTTGATTTAATCTAGTTAGTTTTGTATCAAATTCAGTGTGATTTTCCAACCTGATCTCATGGCAATTCGTACGTATTTTATGAGATGGCTAATTCGTATGACCTCATTCGTACGCATTTGTACGTTTTCTGCTAAATCGTACTTATTATACGAGTTGCCAAATTCGTATGAATTCGTACGAATGACCTACCCCTAACCCCGCCCCTAAACCTACCCATCACTGGGGTTTAGACAAATCATATGAATTCTATAACGTTAGATTTTTGGTGATCGAGATCTGGCAGCAACAGCTCATTTTTCCTCTTGGGCAAGCGATCTGCACACAGCTTATCCTGCCTATGAAATCCGCCATAGGCCAGCAAACCAATGAGAACGCGGGACAATGATGACGTTCCATAACAAAAGCGCAAAGTGGCAAAAGCTGCTGTAGATCAGCTTACCCGGAAGTCTCCGTAACTGGCAGATTTAAAGAAAATTACCGTCGTTTGGCAAATAAATAAATTACAGACAGTTACATATGCATTACCAACATTTTATCATGTAGGCTTTATGGTACACCTCAAACAAGGGATTTAATAGTATTTTATAGTGTTAATATTAATTGCTGAGTCCATGAATAGCTTGCAAAAGATTTCTGTTTCAAATAAATACTGCTCTTTTGAGCTTTCTATTACAAAAGAATCCTGAAAAAAAGGTTTCCACAAAAATACGAAGCAGCACAACTAACTGTTTTCAGCAACCGTAATAATATGAAATGTTTCTTGAGCAGCAAATCAGCATATTAGTATGATTTCTGAAGAATCATGTGACACTGGAGTAACGATGCTGAAAATTCAGGTTGACATCACAGGAGTAAATTACATTTTAAAATATATTAAAATAGAAAGTCTATTATTTAGTATTTTAAATTATAATAATATTAATAATTTTTATTATAACATTTATAATCAGGTTCAATTGAAAGCTAACTGATCTCAGGAGAAGTGCATTTATCATAAATGTCAGGTCAGGGCAAGTTGTCACATGTTTTAAGTCTTAGAATAGAACAATTTATTAACTAAAATATTTGTTGTCCAAAAATATTTTGGTATTTCTGTTTCTTACCTTTTACATTTTTTATAGCATGACAACATGCCATGTGTGTTTTCAATGAACTGCCGTTTAAGCACAAAGCTTTACTGTTTGAACTGAAACAAGATAATTTAGCACTGAGAGGTTAATGCATTACACAGATCTGCTAACATAGTGCAAAATAATAGAGTGGGAAACAGAAACAGATATAAAACAGAGCAAGAGATCAACAGAGACAGAAAGCAAGCGTTTGAGGGGGTCATTTCATTAGGATGCCTTTTGCAGCCTTCAGTGATGCAGATGTCTTAAGGGCCGCACAGTACACACACAATGACTTTATGTGGCTTGACAGGCTAGCTAAATAAGCGTGCAGCACTTTGTGCACAGTCATCTAAATTAGGTTACATAACCAAACAGATGTAGCAATTTTGCATGCTTTGCTGCTCCAGCACTGACCCTGCCATCCTAAACCGATAGAACACCTTGTCTGAGATTCTGTACTTCTGATAATTACCTACAGATTAGGTATTCCTCTCTCTTATTATATGGCTTCATAAGTAAATACATGCATTGCCTTTTCAGAACTGCAGGACAGAACGAAAATGGCCAGCATTGTGCCTAATTGTGCCATCATATTAGCCTAAATTAAATCTGTTCATCATATAGAGCGATCGTGTCTCTTCAGACAATTTGGACTAAGCTGCTCAATTCATATGGATTTGTTTTATGATCTCTTTATTAACTTTTTGAAGCATCAAAGTGGTAGTTGCGTAGCTGTCAATGGAGGGACAGAAACCTCTGATTTCGTTAAAAAATAACTTAATTTGTCTTTTGAAGACGAACGAAAGTTGGGTTTGGAACAACATGGGTTTGGAGTAAATGATGACAGAATTTTCATTTTTGGGTGAACTAACACTTTAAGTTTAACTAAATTGCATTTAAAACAAATTTGAATTATGCATTTTCAATTGCAATAAAACATTGCAATGCAACATTGTATTCAGTTTGCATTTAAGTATAGTATTATTTCCGTAATAAGTACTCTGTTTAAAAGTATGCAAAAGTCTACTTCTTTTTCCACAAGTGGAGCCCCCCTTAAAGGGAGAGTTCAGCCAAAAATATAAAAAATTATCCCATGATTTACTCACCCTCAAGCTATACTGTATATGACTATGACTATCTTCTTTCAGACCAACACAATCAGAGTTATATTAAATAATATTCTCGCTCTTCCAAGCTTTATAAAGTTTTTGAAGCCCAAAAATGTGCATCCATCCATCATTAAAGTAATCCATACATCTCCAGGGGGTTAATAAAGGTTTTCTGAAGCGAAGCGATGGGTTTTTGTAAGAAAAATTTCCATATTTAAAATGTTATTAACTATAATAACTAGCTTCCGGCAGACGGCTGTACACATCCATTTATGGCGAAAGAGTAACTTCTGATGCGACGCAGGATGTAGGAGAATTGTAAGCAGTGATGGGTGTAAAGCGTTACTTAGTAATGCATCACTAAATTACTTATCCACTGAAAAAGTAAAGTAAGGGATTACTGTTGATTTTTAGGTAATTTAATAACAGTTACTTGTAATGTACTTGCGTTACATACTGTAAATTAGTTCAACAGTTCTGTATAAATCAATATTGAATTTAAAATCTAAATTTGTCGTCTAAAGGTAAAAGTGAACGCTGCCTCTTTAAAATCGTTAGCTGTAGTGCAGTTGCGCGTGAGTTTGCAACTTCGCACCAGTTGGCTGTGTTGCTGTCTGAAGATGTCGGCTGAAGCGAGTGGCTGTTTTGCCGAATGGAAATGTTCCAATTACTTCACTTTTTTGACACAGGTAGGCAAGAACATTACGGTAAAATGTAAGCTATGTCCTAGGGAGGAAAAACTGTGCGCGATCTCTGAGAGACGGTCTTCAGTCAGCGCGCTCTCGACCAAAGCGCACACACATAGCCGCCTCTCGCGAGTGTCAGATTTTCGCGGTTTGTTACACATAAACGTTCAAATACACACACAGTTATGTCAAAATGCCCGTTTTGGCGTATATTCGCGTTGGTTATGTGAATGTGAACAGCATGTGTAACAGCATATTGTCTCCGTCCATTAGCAGCCTTTAAAACACGCCACTCTACCATTGGCTGTCTGTATTATAAATGATTACCAAACAACAAAAGAAAAGCTTTAATAAGGATTAATCTATATTTAATTTATAGCCTACATTTATGAGTATGTAGAGTTATTTTATACTTGATTATTGCATTTATGTAGTATTTTTACTTACTATTAGACCTACCTGAAAAAATACATAGCATTGTTTTATTTGTAGCTATCTGACATCCCTATTTGTTACTAAAAAAATTTTAAGTATTATAGTATATTTTATTAAAGCTAAAATGTTTTAAAAAGCTATAAAAGGCTAAACTATTACATGTTTGACTCATATTTAAATTATTAAAAGTGTTTCCTTTCTATTGTCTATCCGGTTAAGGTTTATAGGCATTTTAAGAAGTAATTAGTAATGAGTTGAATTACTTATTGAGTAATTAAATTACTTTTCAGACAGAGTAATTAGAAAAGTATTTTAAATACAACATTGATGATGTAATAAGTAATTAGTAATTTCTTTTTTTAAGTAACTTACCCAACATTGATTGTAAGCTTAGACGCCTCTCGCGGTTCAAATAAATAGGGCTGTGCAACAAACTGAAGTTCCTCTTCTATTATATCGAAATCCTCCAACATTTCTCTTTAAAATTTCTCATTTTAGACTTCTAATTCATGACTGGTGTTTTGTTTTGCTCTATCCTCTGCGCTTCGTCAGAGATTGTCGCATCAGAAGTTACTCTTTCGCTGTAAATCGATGCATACGGGCGTCTGCCGGAAGCTAGCTATTATAGTTATTAAAGTTATAAAGGATATTTTTCTTATAAAAACCCATTGCTTCGCTTCAGAAGGCCTTTATTAATCCCCTGGAGCCGTATGGATTACTTTTATGATGGATGGATGCACTTTTTGGGGCTTCAAAATCTCATGCCCTTTTCACTAACATTATCGAGCTTGAAAGAGCCAGGATATTTTTTAACATAACTTCATTTGTGTTTGGCTGAAAGAAGATACACCTAGGATGGCTTGAGGGTGAGTAAATCATGGGATAATTTTCATTTTTGGGTGAACTATCCCTTTAAAGTCTCTATGATATTCTATAGTTCTTAGATATAAAGTTAAATTTGTTAAAAAAAATGCTAAGCAGCAATGTATTTGTTGTTGTTCTAGTTGTTGTTGTAGCCCTGAGGGCCACTGTAGTGAGTGAGTTTAGGGCGTCTGCAGAGATTTGTCACACCAGCTGTTGTGGAGCTTCCCAGTGACTCCCAGCGACACTTTTGCACAAATTGCAAATCCATGTTGGTGTGTGTATCTCTCAGCTCAGCTGTCTTCGCTTCAGCACACACGCTTAGGCTCCTGCTCTTGAGCGTGTATGTGTTTGTGAGCTTTGTGGGACTGTATGTCCTTAATTTGTGTGAGAATGCAAGATTTTCTCTTTGCATGATGGGCGGGGAGAAAAAGAGAGGAGAACAAATCATTTGTCCTCATCATCATCATCTCGTTACATCATAAATTTAAAAGGACAGTTGTTTCGCATGATGAAGCGTGCCTCATGAGAATGCATGGGCTTATTTTGCCGACTGCTAACAAATTACTGACAAGCTGTAACCTTGGTTTAACCTAGGGTTATACACTGTAAAATCACATTGTTCATCATATTGTCAAATAACTGCAATTTTAAAAATATTTTCTGTATAATCACAAAAACAGTAATGTGTGTTAATGTTAACAATTACTTAATTTAAAGTTGCTCTCAGTATTTTGGTTTCACTTTAGACATTCTACTAAGTATCTTTGTAACCACCAGTCATCTAACTCTCAGAGTATTAGTAGACTGTTATAGACTGTTAGTAGACTGTTAGGTTAGGGTTAGGGTTAGTAGAATAAGTTGCAAATTGGGGGAGCATAAAAATAAAGTGTTAGCAAATATTAAGCAGACAGTCTACTAATACTCATCACTGATAGTTGACATGTAGTTGCAAAGTTATTTATAGTTAATAGAATGTCTAAAGTGGACCAGTTACACAATAAGAAATTAATAGAAGTTTATCATTTTGTCATATCAGTAGACTCTAGTCATATCAGTAGCCTAATGAAAGCTGCTTTATTTTACATGGGAGCCGCCATGTAAAAATGAAACATTCAAAAAATGAAACATGCATGGATAAATCATTCACAATAAAATCAATAACATGCGTTTAGAAAATTTCATTTCATGCCGAATTTAATGTTAATTTATAAATGTACTATTGTTCATTAACTCATGTTTGTTTATAATATGTTGATTAATGGTCACTTATATATATATAACTAAATAAAAAAAAATAATAATATGGTAAAATGAACATTAACTTAAAGTCCCCCTGTAGTCAATAATTTTATCCCTTAAAACTCACTTTTGATTACCAAAATGACACATTTAAACGTTTTTTCTTGTGAAAAATTTTCTTCATGCCTTAAAATAGCTTGAATGTAACTCTACACCCTTGCCTCATTTAATATACGTACATCAATGAATATGCAAATTAGCCCCGCCTCCACTCCTCAAGATCCACTCGCTCAACTTACTAAGGTAAACGCTGCACAATGGTATCACTTTTTACAATGTCGGACACATAACGGTAATTAATCTAATTAGCGTTTTGCTTGACTATGTTATCAAACAGCTAATAATGTGTTGCTAATGTTACACAAACCATATTCCCGTTCGCGAATCAGACAGCTGCCTTCTAACAATCAGTATCCTTAGAAACGCTTTGAACAACTCATAGAGTTAAAGATAAAGGCAGGGGCGTAGCCAATCCCCTGGGAGGTATGGACCGGGACCATCCTGGTGGTGGTGGTGGGGAGGATGGAGGTGGAGGTTGGCGTCAGCATCTGCGAACTCAGACATGTGTAAGTACCGATTTTTTTTATACTCCAAGTGTTAGATAATGATTGGTTATATCTAAACTAATAAGTGACGTAATATTAGAGTCTTCCCGGCAGAACTTACGCTAGAGCTTTCATTTCATCAAAACATTGTAATATACATTATACACCCGCCATATTGCTAAATCTGATTTTTCATTTCAACAGAAAAATCTACCGGGATAACCTGGCTTCTCGAGACTCCCCTGCTAGTTCGCCGTTAATGATATGCTAAAGCCTGCTGGCACGTTGACTTGATTAGTTACAAGGTAGTTTGTGACGTCACAGAGACTAGTGATTTCAAACTGCTGGTTTGAGTTTGTCTTTTTTTCACTGCAGTTTTAAGGAAAAAATACTCAGCGATGGTGTTGACTTATGAATTTGCACATGGTTTGTCTTAAGGCATATTAAAAACACCACATAGACATATAAACAACATTAAAAACTTGATTTTCACCACAAGGGTCTTAAAATTAATAAATGCCGTAAACGTATTGTTTGTTAATTCATGTTGAGTAATATTAATGAAGAACCTTATTTTAAAGTCGGCATGAAACACGTACAGTATATCGGAGTAAAACAGCTTCTTGAACAAGAAAAATTTATGGCAGGACTTGATTTTGTCCATCAGTAATTGATTGGATCATTGTGGTTTGATATTGGACGATCTCATATGAGTGACAGGTTGTCCCGCAAGAGGGAGGAGAAGATATTTTGATTAAAGATTATGAGGGCACATGAATAAAAAAAATAAATAATAATGTTGATATGTGTGACGGCCCGAGGCGTGGCCGCACAAGAGCGGTAATGTGAACGTATTGTCGCACACACGCACACACGTTTACATGGAAGACATGTTTATACATTTAAGGTTAATCTTTGTTTATCTATCTTATTTGTTATTCACATTCATTTTGGTTTCAGTATAATTGCTTTTAATAACTACACAAAACAAACAATATTCATTCATTCTTTATTTGGTTTGCATATAATTACATTTATAACATTTTTATATACATTGTTACTGATTTGGAGTGCACACAAATTAGTTACATTGTATCTGTTATTTATATTTGTTTCTATCTTTTGAGTTTAAGTTTACCGTTGACGTGTGGCGATCTTTCGACATGGTATGCTGCAGCCGCATCTTGGTGTCACGAAAATTGGAGTCCGGCCGGAACAGGGCGTTTAAGCGCTACTGGTTCCGCCCGGATTTTCCATTCGGTGAGGTTGCCCGGGGAGAAGGAAACATTGTTGTCTTTTATTAATTTATTTATGTAGTTGTACATTTGCTGTATTTGATTGCATTTTGTTTTTCTTTATTTTGATTTGATATATTTCTTTGTATGATTCTATTTTGATTTATTTGATGTTATATGTTAAGTGTAAAGTTTCATTTGTTTCCCTCTTAATTTGTAATGGGCCCATCCTTTCCCTTATAAGTTGTTGCTTTGTTCATTAGATCAAGTCAGCTTTAGTTTGTTGCTTTCATTGTCTGAATAGTTTGATTTTATTTTCTTTTTGTTCGTTTTGTTTTTTCCTATTTTGTTGTGTTGTAAAAGATTATGAGTTTATAAAGTTGATTTCCTTTTCTTGGGTTCAAATAAAAAAATTAAAAAAAATTTTTTCTAGTAAATAGCTGGTGTTCCTTGTCCTTGGCTTCTCGGTCCCTCACAATATGCACAAATAAATAATTTAAAATTAACACTGCAATATTCCATAAAAAAAAAAGAATTTTTAATTTTTATGTCTTGGTGACTTCAAAGGGTCAATTAATCAATGCCTGGCTGTGAAATGCACAAAATTGTATTAGTGACTTACAGGGGACCTATAATGCCCCTTTTACAAGATGTAATATAAGTCTCTGGTGTCTCCAGAATGTGTCTCGCACTTCGGTTGCTCAACAACAACAAAGTTGGAGAATCTCATGCAGCCAAAATGAGGATTGTCAGTAACGGTGTTCAGCCTTACATTGTTCAAACCGGAGTCGGACACTGATGGAGAGACTCAGGAAGAAGTTATAGAATGCATCTAGATGTTTCTGAACAGTTAGTGGAAAAATTAATGTAGTTGCTGTGGAGTTGATTCAACTCATCGACTAGCATGTGCCGTCATGTTAATCTTTTGGGCAAATCCAGCGTTGAATTGACCCTCGTTTGTGAAGCAGTAAATTATTTCAATGTCCATGTTCATTTAGAAAATTGGAATGAACAATTCATATTTCTATGATGTTCTGTTCTCTAGATATGGCTCAGGTCCCTTCTTTAATTTACCTCTGTGATATGTCACGCATTTAATCATTGCAAGGTGAAAATCGTAAGTCTGATCATGCTTTGAGCTATCAAGTTTGATACTTAGGGTTAGTGATTTGTTCAAACTCCCTAAACAATAGTAAAACAAATGGCTGTCTTACCCACAGTACACTTAGGCTACTTAGAACACATTATTTCATATTTCAAGCTTTAATTTGTCCTCCATCCTAAAAGTTACTTCTGACATCCAATTATCCCTTTCCTGTGATAACCGTCAGCTAGCAGAATGCCTACACACTTCTTAAGGCAGAGTTAAGGTGATTAAGTAGCTACTTACTCTGATCTACATTCCACATTCCATCCACTCAAAGCGCATTAAGAATCATGTGAAGACAATATATGTTGCATTAGATGAAGGATGACATGAGCTGAACATCTTGACACTAAAAATATTCCCCGTTTAACGTCTGGTGAATTACAGAGTGATGAAGCCGCCAGAACATGAAATAGGGATTTAAGATTGAATTTGTTGAATTATGGTGACATAGAACCATGAGTGTTTCATTGGCTGTAGGTCAGACTGCTGTCATCTTCCTGCTGTTTCTAAAGCTGAGGTGAATGAGTCAATTCAGCTTCATATTCCTCTCACGTTTACTTGTGAGACATTGATTTATGGGCAGGGTCTTGGTGTGTGTGAGAGAGAGAGTGTATGATTATGTGTGTGCATGTGTGTGTGCGCTGCTTGTCTGCACTTTGAGTGACAGTCTCTATTAGCGGGCTGTAGAGAGATATTGGACTCAGGAGATTTTTAGTCTGTAGTGAAGTCAGTCAGCTGTGACCATCAGCACCCTGAAACCACATCTGAAGACATCACCCACAGGTCTACTTATCTCTCTTTCTTGGCCTCTCATTCACTTATTCTCTTTCTTGGCCTCTATAATTCCCTGCTTCATTGTCAAATTCATCCTTATTTTTCACTTTCTCATGTCTTTCAGTCTGTTGTACTCTCTTGTAATCTAATGTTTATTATATTATATTATATTATATTATATTATATTATATTATATTAGACCCAGAAACAAAATAATAATTATTTTTTTGTATTTGATATTAGCAATTATAGTGTTTATAGTGTACTTAAAGTATATGACAAAAAATATTTTAAATATAGGTTTTCTTATTCATGAATTATTTTTATGCTTCAGTCTGCGTTTGTAATGTCGTCCGTTACAGTGATATATTATAAAAGTGTTCATAAAATATTGTTTATAAAATAGTTTATATGTTGTATTTTATATGCACACTACATTGTACATTTACACTAACATTTAATCATTTAGCAGACACTTTTGTCCAAAACAACATACAAATGAGGAGAACAATAGAAGTTAAACAAACAAAAGGGCAACAATATGTAAGTGCTGTGACAAGTCCCAGTTAGTCTAGCCCAGTACATGAAGCAGTTTTTTTTTTTTTAAATAAATAAATAGAAAAAATACATAGAATAGAAAGTGTTAGTATTAATTGGTCAAGTGTTTACGAAAAAGATGCATCTTTAGCCGTTTCTTGAAAATGGCTAAAGACTCAGCTGCTCAGGCAGAGTTAGGCAGGTCATTCCACAAGCAGGGAGCAGTCCAGGTAAAAGTCTGTGAAAATGATTGTAACACAGTTCGTTTATGTGAGAAGAAGGAGGCGGGAACCAGTGAATGTTTAACACACCTTAATATATAAAATAAATAAACAACAAAACGAAAGTAAAATGCTGGCAGTCCCTCATGGCTGACTGCATAAAAACATAATAAAACATAACATAAAGTCCAGGCCTGGTCCTCTCTCGTCCTTCACTGTCGTCGCGCCTCCTTTTATGCTTCCGGAGCTCCTCCGTAAAAGATACGAGACCGGTGCCAAGCGCAGGTGATGCTCTTTAACAATCACGCCACCGGCCTCGCGCCATTCCCTCACAGCTCTCACACCGCCCTGCTTGTCACATACCCCCATTGCCCCTCACAGGCTGGGGGGTGACTGTGCTCTACTCCCCCCGGGGGTCAGTCTCGGTGGCCGCAGCACCTGAGGGTAAGGACAGACGAGACGAGAGAAAAGGAGACGGAAGCACAAGTAGCGACAGAGACGAGAGAGGGAAGAGAGGAAAAAGAAAAAAAAAATCTTGGTCCGGTTCCCGGACACACTGCCGCTCGGTCCTCAGCCAGCCGAGAGGCTCCTCGCAGTGCCATGCAATGGTACTGGACACTCAGTGGACGGCTCGATCCTCCTCCGTCCCCTGGCGGCCAGCAATGGCTCCTCCAGGCTAAGGGTAGCCGGCAGCGAGTCCCCCGTTCCCTGCTCCTCCCCTTCATGGCGGACGGCAGCAGGCTCCGGCCCACGGCGAACGGCAGCGACTCCTCCACTTTCTCTCGGACGGCAGCCACCCCACCTCGACCCAGGAGCACAGCAGCAAGCTCTCCGTCCCACCAGTTGTATGGTCGCTCCAGCACCACCGCCTCGGGCAGCCACTCGCGGTCTTTACTCTTCCGCACTGCCCGACCTCCTCAGCACCACGATCCCCCTCAGCAGCAGGGCTCTCCGACAGCATGTCCCTCCTTCCTCCCAGGTTTCGGCACCAATGTAACACAGTTCGCATATACGGTAAGAAGGAGGCAGTAACCGGCGAACATTCAACACACTTTAATATACCAAAATAAACAAATAACAAAACGAAAGTAAAATGGCGGCAGTCCCTCACGGGCGACTGCCACACACACAAACATAATAAAACATAACACAAAGTCCAGGCCTGGTCCTCTCTCGTCCTTCACTGTTTTTGCTCCTCCTTTTATGCTTCTGGAGCTCTTCCGTGAGATATGAGACCGGTGCAGTGCAGCTGATGCTCATTATCACTCGTACCACCGGCCCTCCTCACAATGATTTTTGGGTGGCACCACTTGCAAAACGCAAGGTTGAGTTGAAGGTGATCATCCTTCATCCAGTAAGAAATGTCCATCAGGCAGGCTGAGATGCAAGCAGCTACTGTTGGATCATCCGGCTGGAATGAGAGGTAGAGTTGTGTGTCATCAGAATAGCAGTGATAGGAAAAGCCAAGTTTCTGAATGACAGATCCTAATAATATCATGTACAGGTAGATGTAAAAGAGAAGTGGTCCAAGCACTGAGCCCTGAGGCACCCCAGTAGCTAGATGTTACGACTTAGGGTCTTAATTTTATAGGAAGATTGCACTTTTTGTGTAATTCAGTAATAGTAATTCAATAATAGTTCAATAATTAAAAAAAAACATTTTAGTTGTATCACTTCAGTTTTATGAGTATGGAGCACTGAAACTGCTGTTTATGTTGTTTATATACTGTATTTATGCTTGAAAACAAGCAATACATTTGTTACTGCAGTTTCATGCAGTGTTCTTAATAAAATTGTTTTTAATTCAGTTATCTTTTGAGGCTGCTTAGTCAATAAAAAGTGAGACATTACACAGATCAAGTGGCAGATCTATTAGTTTGCAACTAGCAGCATGACAAATGTATGTTATATACAAAAAGTGTGCAAAGAGCTCTCCCATTCTAATCACTGAACTTAGCAAAAACTCCCGTTATAATCAATGAATCTGACAATACTGCAAAATTAATCTCTTATTTACATTGTGTGCATTTTATAAGGAAAGGATTTGTGAACATACGTTGGCTGAACTCTAAGAGCTTGCTCTAAACAGACTCCAGCATTTTCAGTGGTGTTGAGTGGATTTAGAGCAACTTAAACACATCTGATTGGCCATTACATTCACATGATCAACAGACAAGTCCGTGATTGGCTACAGTGTTGAACGCTGCAAAAACACTCTTCACCGAGCACTTACACAAATACACACAGGAGCATTAATATTATATCATTATTCACGATATTCTCTTATTTAATTTAATTACTTAATTATTGTGTAGAGTGAGTTTTAGCTGTTTGTTTTATCTTGTTCCTCTGTTGTCACATTTGCCTGTTTCGCATCACTTTGGGTAACATTGACGCATAGCGGTGAACTTCGGAACAGCACCATATCAAGTACCGAAATTAGCAAAATCATATTGTACCTTTTGAAATATAATATATACCAGTATTTTTCCAGTACCGGCATACCACGCAACCCTAACACACAAGTTGTGTGTCATCTGGTGAAATAAATCTGTTACATGTTACATCTCCTGAACATAGCTGACATGTTTGATACTTTTTTTTCCTTTTTCTTCCTTTTTCCTCAAACACACACACACTTTCACATGCACAGCAAACATACGGCTTCCTGAAGACAAAGAAGCTGATGACATTTTCTCTAGGTGCCTTTTTATAGCCTGCCAGCGCATCTGTGATGTCACCTGACTGCAGTAGCCAATCAAAATTGGCGTATATCATACATGCTTCAGACACTGGCTCAGGAAGCTTTCCCATAGCATGAACACCATGACGCAGCATCTAAGTTCCACTTAGGAACTGTCTGTTGCGGGAGCATCAAAATAAAGTGTTAGCAGATATTTATTTCTTCTGCTGAACACAAAAGAGGATATTTTGAAGAATGTCGGTAACCAGACAGTTGACGGTAGCCATTGACTTCCATAGTTGGAAAAAAATACTATGGAAGTCAGTGGGGCCCCATCAACTGTCTGGTTACCAACATTCTTCAAAATATCTTCTTTTGTGTTCAGCAGAAGAAAGAAATTCATACAGGTTTGGACTAGAGGGTGAGTAAATTTTCATTTTTGGGTGAACTATCCCTTTAAGCAGACAGTCTATTAGTGAGTGAGTGAGTAATAGAGTAATAACTTGGCAAAGTTTGATAGGAATGTCTCATATTTCATATGCTTTTGCTCTATTGGCCGGTGGTGTCTTCCCTACAGCACTCACATAAGTCCTGATGTCCCTTACAGAGGACATCAAAAAGTCCAGGATATCAAACTTAACATGTATCAGGGTTTAAAACTGGCATTAATAGAGTCAGAGAAACTCATAAAAAGAAGTAAATTCCTGAGTCCCTGGAGGATACGATCGGCTGAACAGTTAATTTCCAATTTCTTTGCTCTTTATGGCCATTCCTCTTTCCTCTTGAACCTAAATATAGGTAAGCACATGGCATCCCCTCTACAGAGACCACTATGCCAGGATTGTATTAGATTGAAGATTGTATTCTGATGCAATCAACAAGTGATGTAATGTATGTGATTTGTGTGGTGTGCAATAGTCTGGCAATTCTGTTCTTTACTTTGAAGTCAATATTCATTCCCATATTCACCTAGAAGTATTCCAGCACTTTTTGGCAGTGGTGAATTAATTACATAAATTATTTACTTGAATCAATACACAGATACAGATACAAATATATGCTAAAAGATATAAATTAGATTTGCTTTTCCTCTATTGCTTTCATCCTCTGTTAAAGTAATATGTCCTTTATGTAATACAGCAGTTTACATTCATGTTCTTTAACCTGTTGAAGTAGTTAAAATCATCAAACTGGAATATTCTTGTGTGTGTGTGTGTGTGTTTGTGTGGGGTATTTCACTACATAATTACTTAAAGGGATAGATCACCCAAAAAAAGAAAATTCTGTCATCATTTACTCACCCTCATTTAGTTGTGTTTGAGTCCCTCAGTTGTCCTCAGTCTGAAAACAGGGATCTCAAAATCATATAATCACTGCTGGAAAGGGTTCAAATATGCAAAAGATGCTGGAAAACTGAAGAATCAGCAGGACCTGAAGGATTTTTCTTAAGAACAGAGCTCAGTTTAACTGCTCAGGACAAACAAGAGACTCAAGAAAAACCATCACAAAGGAAAAAAACAGTCGTACACACACAGTATTAAGAACCAATGGTTCCCAAACTTTTGAACAGGTTTATTTTAATAAATGTAGCAATTTTTTTGTCATGTGGACTATATGCAAACATCTTTTATGTAAAATATCTTACTCAGGACAGTACTAAATAAAAAATAACATGCATTTTGTATGATCTCTTTTATTTTGTTAAAATTATTCACATTTTTCACAGATTCACATACTTTTTCTTGCAACTGTATATATGTATATGTATATACATATAGAGAGAGAGAGAGAGAGAGAGAGATACTCTCTATAGAGTAGAAGCAATGACAGGAAGTAATAAGAGACGAGCGAGGGGAACTGGATCGGGAAAAGACCACAATTTGGGCTCAAACTCCGGTGGCCTGAAGCGCTGTTGCGCTCAACATTTTAACAGACAATTCAGTGAATGCTCTTTTACAAATAAATTAATTAAAAAAAAAATTGTGCTATAAATCATGTTGTTTTTGTAGTACTACTGAAGTATAATACTGCAAAACAGTACTATCACTGCTCTACATTTTGTTCTACAAGATTTATTTAACTCTATAGTGATGCCATTTGGACTACATGGTGCATCTGCATGACTGCATCCTTTCAGTGGCTCCTTGGTTATGTCCAGCAGAGAATGTGACAGTATTGTGCCTAGAATTTTAAAGTACTTGCTAGGATGACAGTTTCAGTGACATGTCCTAAGGCATCTTTACACAGCCGAGTTAAGCCGGGTCTGTACCTGCTCAAAATTCTGTGTAAAGACGCAATGGCGCATAAAAGCAGACCTAAAATATGCCGGGTCTGACCCACCTCAGCCCCTAGTATCAAAGGCGACTCTGATACTGTTTTGGTTCAGTGTAAATGAACGCGAGCTTGTGCCGCACTAAACTACGTCATTGTCATGACAACCAAAATCACGCCTGTCAGCTCAGGCGGCACGAGAATCAAAAGCGGGAGACAAAATATAGACCATTGTTTTAGACAAATGAAAAAATGTATACCAACAAGAGACCGTGAAGTAAAAGTGTCCTGTACTCACATCGTGAAGTCTCCGTTTGTAATCTTCCTTTGAAGAGGCAGATCACTGCGCTGCTACATTTCTCTCAGATACGGTAAATGCTTAACCCAATCGGCGTCACTGTAATTGTGTATTGTTATGTTATATTCCAAAAATCCTCTCTTTGAGGATGATATTTTCACCCACACATGACGGTCTGGTGACATCTGCTGTCCTGCCTGAAATGCTAACGCTAGCATCAATGTTCGTTTGTTGTGCCAGTGACTTTCTGGCTCTTTGAAAAAATGTTTGCCCTCTTTTAATCCTGCGGTGATGTACCCGGTGTAAAAATTCATAATTTCTTTGTAGCACTTGATCCAAATGTAACAATTTTATTAAGAAATAGAAAATAACTATCAGTACCTCAGAATTATGACAAACATCAAAGCGTGAGATAGCTATAGTACGCAGAGGAAATAAATGTTTTATTTCGAGTTTTATTTCATTGTTTATTATTTGATTATTTTTAAATTCATTTTGTTAAAACTGTAGTTTTAAAATAGTAATGTTCAAAGCATTGTTTCCTGTGATTTTAATTCCTGTGTAAATGCATTTATGCCGCTTCAGAGAAGCATTAAACATTCTATGTAAATGCATATTTTTGTGATTTTATGCTGCTACAGAGTTGGTTTCTGTGCCGCTTTTTCTGTGTAAAGATGCCTTTAGAGAAGCAAGATCAAGAGAGTTTAACCTTGAACACCCAGAATATGAGTGAGCCAAGTACAGGTGTACAAGTGTACAAGTTTAACCATAAGTAGACAAAACAGACACTAATTGCAACCAAGATTTACAACAGATGTGTTCTGGGTCTTGCTAAGTGGTATTGCTAGTTCAGTCCAAAATTTACAAGATCAATTAGCTACAGCTGTCCAGCTGACAAAACTCCTTACCACGACAAGTCAATAAATCAGAAAACTTGAAAGAAAGCCCAGCAGCCATTATCACATTCCAAACTTTCTTTCTTCTATGGAACAGAAAAAAAGATATTAAAAAATGCCTCAAATGTCTTGTGTTTCGCAGAAGAAAGAGTCATAATACCTTTACAATTATAACTAAGTGGGGTTTTTTTTAACTTAAGGGTTGTATTGCAACTGGGGACAGATAAAAGCAGAAAATTGGTATACAGTACTTATGTACACTATATGGGGAAAAGTATTGGGACACACTGCTTGATTATTGAATTAAGGTTATTCAATCAGAAAAAAAACAAGTCTTTTTGTACCTGCATCAGCAAATTATTCGCAGAAATTTTAAGCAAACAAGTTTAAGTTTGCTTGTTACTTATTTATTTACCTACTTATTTACTCATTTATTTAATAATTTACTTAATTTTATTATCACGGGAAATGACGTGCACAAAATGTGAATCATTTCTTGGTGATAAAGAAAAATGCCATGTCATAATATTGAAAATATTTCCATTTTAAACCATGAAGGCGAGCCAGTGGATATCACACAAGCAATGATCAAAATTTACGTAAGCGTTATGTCAGTGAAGAAGTTTCAAATGCCAGTCAATTATTCACTACAGAAACTGAAAGTAAAAACTGACCGAGCTTTAGGCATCTGACGCTGCATTAATGGCGCATATTCTCTCAGAGACGATGAGAGATGAATCTAATTTATTTTCTTAATATTTCTTTTTTGGCCCACAGTGAAAAATGAGTCTTTTCATGAATTGAGAAGTATTTTGTGTTAAACATGTTTTTTTTTATTTGAGGAGTAAGCTATTTAACTAATCTTTTATTATCCTCGCAGTGCATCAGTTATGCGGTGATGCGCTATAAAATTATTGCGGGGTAAATGAATTGTAATGTTAATTTAATAATAAAAGTAGGCTAATAATAATAATAATAACTTAATATGCCCTGCGTGCCCATCCGTCATACGCGACTGTGAAGGGCTAAACGGCATCCACCAGGCACGGCATCATAGCAATTAACTGTTTTATCCAAATCCACATGAATGGCCCGTTCAGTGTTCAGTAGACAACTGCTGCAATGTCCGAGAGTCTCTCCTGTCTTATGGTGTCATGTATGTCTTCAGTCAGCGCAAGCAAGAAAAATTTCTTTCACGCGATGCAAAGTCAAGAATAACTTAAAGATGTTGCCAACATTTACTAGACTGTGGACTAGCTTTGACTCTCTGAACAGTGAGTTTTTCTTGCTTGTGCCGTGAACGGATCATTCATGTGGACTTGGATCTCGCTCAGGACGTGCACTGCCTGTGGAGGCCTGACTCAAGCCCAAAGTAGCCTATACTTCGGCCGTCCGCATTCCGCAACGGTCTGCGCACTGTCCGTGTGATGTAATCAGGAGGGTCTGCATGCAGACAAATTTTCGTGACCACATGGACGGTGTGCATAGCAGTGATTGTACGAGTGACTTGAGTGCTTGAAAAGTGGAAAATTTGGAGCGGTTAAGGGAAAGACGCATTCACCGCATGCCAAATTGTAGCGGAGCTGACAGCTCACATCGGAAAACTCCATGACTACAATGTCGCCCCCATGTTGCTAGATATTCCACAGTCAACTGTAAGTGGTATTATTGGGAAAAGGAAGCATTTAGGAAAGGCAGCAACTCAGCCATGAAGCAGAAGACCAACTCCATGACTACAATGTCGCCCCCATGTTGCTAGATATTCCACAGTCAACTGTAAGTGGTATTATTGGGAAAAGGAAGCATTTAGGAAAGGCAGCAACTCAGCCATGAAGCAGAAGACCACATAAAGTCACAGAGCGGTGTCACAGAGTGCTGAGGCACATGATGTGTAAATCACCAACTTTTTGCTAATTCCATAGCTGAAGAGTTCCAAACATCCACTGCCATTAATATCATCACAAAAACTGTGCGGCGGGAGCTTTGTGGAATGGGTTTCCATGGCTGAGAAGCTGCATGCAAGCCTCACATCACCAAGTACAATGGCAAGCGTCTGATGGAGTGGTGTAAAGTATGCAGCCACTGGACTCTGGAGCAGTGGAAACGTGTAGAGGAGGGATAATGGTATGATGTTTTTCAGGGGTTGGGCTAGGCCCCTTCCAGTGAAGGGAAAACTTAATGCTTCAGCATACCAGGATATTTTAGACAGTGCTATGCATCCAACTTTGTGGGAACAGTTTGTTGAAGGCCCTTATCTATTCCAGCATGACTGTGCTCCAGTGCACAAAGCAAGATCCATATAGACATGGTTGGATGAGTTTGGTGTGGAAGAACTTAACTGGTCCACACAGAGCCCTGACTAGAGCCCAAGAATGTAAGATCATTACAATCCCTGTTGGTGTAATGCTCAGGTGTCCCAATACTTTTGTCCATATAGTGTACATGCTGACACTATATTGCCAAAAGTTTTGGGACGCCTGCCTTTACGTGCACATGAACTTTAATGACATCCCATTCTTAATCCGTAGGGTTTAATATGGAGTTGGCCCACCCTTTGCAGCTATAACAGCTTCAACTCTTCTTTGAAGGCTTTCCACAAGGTTTAGGAGTGTGTTTATAGGAATTTTTGACCATTCTTCTAGAAGCGCATTTGTGAGGTCAGACACTGATGTTGGACGAGAAGGCCTGGCTCGCAGTCTCCGCTCTAATTCATCCCAAAGGTGTTCTATCGGGTTGAGGTCAGGACTGCGCAGGCCAGTCAAGTTCCTCCACACCAAACTCGCTCATCCATGTCTTTATGGACCTTGCTTTGTGCACTGATGCGCAGTCATGTTGGAACAGGAAGGGGCCATCCCCAAACTGTTCCCACAAAGTTGGGAGCATGAAATTGTCCAAAATGTCTTGGTATGCTGAAGCATTAAGAGTTCCTTTCACTGGAACTAAGGGGCCAAGCCCAACCCCTGAAAAACAACCCCACACCATAATCCCCCCTCCACCAAACTTTACACTTGGCACAATGCAGTCAGGCAAGTACCGTTCTCCTGGCAACCACCAAACCCAGACTCGTCCATCAGATTGCCAGACAGAGAAGCGTGATTCGTCACTCCAGAGAACACGTCTCCACTGCTCTAGAGTCCAGTGGAGGCGTGCTTTACACCACTGCATCCGACGCTTTGCATTGCACTTGGTGATGTAAGGCTTGGGTGCAGCTGCTCGGCCATGGAAACCCATTCCATGAAGCTCTCTACACACTGTTCTTGAGCTAATCTGAAGGCCACACAAAGTTTGGAGGTCTGTAGCTATTGACTCTGCAGAAAGTTGGCGACTTCTGCGCACTGTGCGCCTCAGCATGCGCTGACCCCGCTCTGTGATTTTACATGGCCTACCACTTCGTAGCTGAGTTGCTGTTGTTCCCAATTGCTTCCACTTTGTCATGATACCACTAACAGTTGACTGTGGAATATTTAGTAGTGAGGAAATTTCACAAATGGACTTATTGCACAGGTGGCAACCTATCACGATACCACGCTTGAATTCACTGAGCTCCTGAGAGTGACCTATTCTTTCACAAATGTTTGTAGAAGCAGTCTGCATGCCTAGGTGCTTGATTTTATACACCTGTGGCCATAGAAGTGATTGGAACACCTGAATTCAATGATTTGGAGGGGTGTCCCAATACTTCTGGCAATGTAGTGTACATTAGATACTGTAATAGTCAGTCATATGTTGCCCTAATCATGTGGCAATTTAAGTAAATGTCTCATTTGCATTATTTAAATTATTTTAAATTACTCTTGTGTTGAACATATGAAGCTCTGAAAAGTATCAATACAACATAAAGATATTAGGCT
Source organism: Ctenopharyngodon idella (assembly GCF_019924925.1). Lineage (NCBI taxonomy): Eukaryota > Metazoa > Chordata > Actinopteri > Cypriniformes > Xenocyprididae > Ctenopharyngodon > Ctenopharyngodon idella. Next base: position 4,054,647 of record NC_067227.1, read on the forward strand.
GGGGGCACAACTTTTTCTTATAGAATATAATAACATTTATTTTTAAAACAATTTAATTAAATTGTACATGTTAAATTCTATAATCACAATAGAACCACTTTATTTGGGTTAAACATGTTATACTGCAATTACTTCCCAGGATTACTCTTTTTATGGAGGAAACATGCAGATTTTATTACAAATCTCAAACTTAAATTATTTCAAAACAAAAGTATTATTAAAAGTAAACTTTTATGGTTTATTGGTATTTAAAGGTCCAGTGTGTAATATTTAGGAGGATCTATTGACAGAAATGCAATATAATATACATAACTATGTTTTCAGTGGTGCATACAAGACTTTAGTTGCGTCCCAAATGACGCACTACACACTATGCACTTATACACTATGTACTTATGCATTATGTATTTATCCATGTACAGCGTGAATTGTATAAGGTTATTTTGTCATTTAACAACGTAGTCTGATCCTCCCTCCCCCTCCGCTACGTAACTAAAGCTGCGACAGTTGAGTGCATGAAGTGTCCAACATTCCACACTTCATTTTTTCCGTTAATTTAGTGCATCATCCGGGTATTTAAAGTGTACTTTTTCTTTTTTGAATTTTCAGTGTGAACACACTACTTGCACTATTTATACTTAAAAACATCATAGAATAGTGCATAAGTACGCGAATTGGGACGCACCTCTTACATAATGAACCATTATGTTTTAATTAGCTTAGAATGAGCCTTTTCTATTTACATACACTGCGGGTCCCCTTACATGGAAGTCGCCATTTTGCGCCACAATGTTTCTACAGTAGCCCTAAGTGGACAAACTGCTCTACAGAGCGTGTTTGCCTGACTGGCTACTCTCTGCTGTCTCAGACGACATGTTTGTCCTGTGTCGGCCACCATAGCTTCTCTATGTGCTTTGAAAGGGAGGGGTGAGCGGTGGACTGAGCCATTGGTTGCAATTCGCAACCTCACCACTAGATGCTGCTAAAATTTACACACTGAAACTTTAAAGTTTATTTAAAGTTGCAAGGGACACCACCTGCCACTGCAAATGAACAATGACACGTTTTATGGTTCATGCATGAAAAGTGTATATTGTTGTATGTATTAAGGATGTATAATGTAATGGTGACCATGCTGGTATAGGCTAATATAATATTCATATTTGATCTCACACATAAGCAGTATACTATGTAAGTATACAAAACATGCATTTAAAATATAAAATATACAGATCATATCATATCATACCACATCATATTTAGAGCTATTATTACATCTAAATGCTATTTCTTGCTTAGTCAGCATGTTCGATCAGTGATAATGTTCAGTAATTCATAAATGTAGCAATGAAAAATGAGTCTCAAATTTTCATTATGAGAAGAAATTATATACTAAGCTCAGTGTGTATCCTCTAAACATGCTACTGTTGCTAAGAGAATATTATTTAATGCCAGTTTTGAAAACGGCATTCATCTTATTTAACTATATATATATATATATATATATATATATATATGTAGTTACGTGAGGTTTCTGTATAATTTGTATTACTTTGCCTGTGTTAGTTCATGTTTCCTTTGTCCCTGTTCATTAGTTGCTATGGGTTTTGATTAGCCCTCAATGTGTCACATGTGTTTTGTCAATTATCTCATTTAGCTCCTAGTTTATCCCTGTGTATATAGCCTTCATTTTCAGTTGATCTTGGTCTGTTCTCATCACTACTATGTTGGTTTGCTGTTTCTCCTAGTCTAATGTGTGTTTACTTTGTTGCTATTTGTTAAATAAAACACTGCTCCACACACTGTACATCCTGCCTCAGCTACTCTCTTGCTGCAACCTGACTGACATATAGCCTATCAAAAGTTTTGGGAGATTTTTTTGTTTTTTAAATAACATAAAATATATTAAATATTTAACAACATTTTTCAACATTGATACTAATAATAAGAAATGTTCCTTGAGCAGCAAATCTGCATATTTTAAAATATATTCAAATAGAAAACATTTATTTTAAATTAACATATTAAAGTCTTGACTACAAAAAGCTATCGAACATTTCCTGTTTAAGGACATGGACAACAAAAAGTTAATTTAGCACATACTGTATTGGTATATAGTGAGGCAAGTTGCCATTAAACAGCCTTTTAGAGATATTTAAGCAAAATTTAAACGGTAAAACAATCATTTATGAAACATCAAACGTGTATAAATATAGAATAAATTTGTATAAATTAAAATTAAAATTGTTATTGATTATTGATTAAAATCTACCTTTATTAGATAGTTGATTGTGTTCACAGTACAGCCATAGCAAAAATTTGATAATATTAAACATTTTTAGTTTGGAGGATAGAATTGACAAAAATTACTATGAATGAGGGGTTTGAACTTGTTTGAAACCACCATACAAAACACATGTAATTAGACTCAAAACCTGCTTTTAGACTTCGCCATGTAATTAGCCTGGTGTTTTTATGGGTGCAGTACATGGATGCAAATGCGAAAAATCTTGATGGTGATTGGACTCCGAATGTCAATGTCAAAAAAAAAAAGATTATTCTGAAAAGAGAAAAAGAATCAGCCTCTGAATGACCAGAGTATTATTTCAGCTGTTTGTGTAGTTCTATAGCGCCCTCTGCAGGTGATGCAAAACCAACTGCAATAAAAACATGCCTTCCTCAATATTCCTCATCCTAATATACTCATCTTCTTCTGGTCATCTCGGTTCATAACCCAAATATATAATTGGTCCTGTAGTATAATATGTAACTGTAGCAATTATTACACATACGTTTTATAATAAATCATTTTTTATATTTTATGTAGGTTTGGGTATGATGATTGCAGTTATCAAAATGTCAAATCTGCAAACAATGAAAATGCAGCTGCAATTTTGATTAATATTTCACAAACAAATAATGAAATAAATAAAAATTGATTAGACTACTAGACTTGGCCTACCCCCCAAAAAAATTAAATATATAAATAGTTTGGGGTCCAAAATAAGATAAAATGATAAAACACAATAATGCCTCTTATTATATCTACATACATATTTTAACCTACAAGTATGCTACAAATACAATTAAGACAAATATAAAACAGTTGCTAAATAATACAACTATCAAGGACACACATTTCTGTTAATAAGCAAATTCATTAAGTGTCATCCCTCCTATAGAGGATATAGTCTCTGACATATCAGAATGTTGCTATGCAACAAAAATAATAATCCCCTATGGGAGCGGCAGTGATGTGGTGAACAGGTGTTCACATTATAGTGACTGAAACACTATTGACCAATCAGAAGACAAAACCAGAACTTGGCTTAACATTCATTCATATTTCCTGTTTTATTTCTTTATTTATTTTTAATATTTACAAAATAGTTTCTACATGTAACATTTTCTTGTGTAAATCTATGAAAATATTACAATTTTTAATATTAATTTACATTTATATTTATTCATTTACCAGATGTTTTTATCTGAATTACAAATAAGCAATACAAGCAATTCATCTTTAATCAAGTACAACACCACTGACAAAAGAGCACTACAGCTGATGGTGAATGAAACTTATTTCTTATTTTTTCATTTATTTAGCTTATCTGAAATTTAATCTCTATTAAATAACTGCAATAAATTCCAATGACCCATAATAAAATGAGGATTCTTGAGGATCCATTTAGCATGAAACCAGTAGATTTCTTATAACAATATCCACACGTGTATTATATTGCATGTAATTTGTTCATATATACACAATACATGACATTCTGCTTTTTGTTTTAACCAGTGCATTGAGTGACAATCTATAAAATATTACGGGGCGACCAACCCAAAACCTGTTACAGCACCGACCAAACACTGTCTATCCAAAAATGTAGGGTAAAAACATTTGCTGCATACTTGATGTCTGAAGCTAATATAAGTGTTTAAAGGGATAGTTCACCCAAAAATGAACAATTTTGTCATAATTTGCTCACCCTCATGTTGTTCCAAACCTGAGTTACTGTCATCACAAAATCATATTGATCACAAAAGAAGATATTTTGAAGAGTGCTGGTAACTACACAATTGACGGTAACCACTGACATCCATAGTATTTGTTTTCCTACTATGTAAGTCAATGGCTACCGTCAACTGTTTGATTAACAACATTCTTCAAAAATATCTTCTTTTGTGTTCAACAGAAGAAAGAAACTCATACAGGTGTGGAACAACTTGAGGTTGAGTAAATGATGACAATTTTCATTTCTGGGTGAACTATCACTTTAAAGGAGTGTGCTGACACACAGATTTGTCCATTTGCCTTACAGCTGTGTAACTGTCTCTTCTAAACTCAAAGCTCCTTCTACATGATTGGACACTGAAGGGAAAAGGGGGGTGCTGGGAAATTTATTATGGAGACAGGAATGACATCAGAGGACACCCTTTTCAACATCCACATCCTCTTCTTTCACCTACAAGATTAAAGGGACAGCAGATTAGCGGAGAAACACTATAATTTATTGCTGGGTGAATATTCTCACTCAGTGTGAAGGAATTTATTGGGTGCATCATTTTGTTTCAAAGTGCCCCTATTATGCTTTTTTGGATATTACTTTTCATGTACAAATGGAGTTATTGTCTCCCAAAAGAAAGAAGCGATTCTAAACTGCCTGAAACGTGTCGTCAGTAATTTCAGTTTCACTTCCTGTACAAACCTATGTAGGTTTGTAACAAATTTGCATAATACATTGGCTGCCTGCGAACAACGTAACGACCGTTACTGTTATGTATCACTTTGTATACAAGCAGTGAGGAAGCCTCCAGAGCTGATATCCAGATATGGTAATGAGCATTACGTTTCCAATATGTGCTGTAAGCGGTAGACTGGCTCATCTGACCAATCAGAGCAGACAAAGCTCTCAGAAAGGAGGGATTTAGAGAGACTGAATCCTTTATCGAACCGTTTCAGACACTGTGAGAAAAGAGGTGATGCTGCAATACATATTATGAGAAAGGTGTTTTTGACATTGGATGCATGTAAACCTACTGTAGGAGACCTCCAAAAATAAAATTAGGAACCTTTAAAATAGCATAATATGGGCACTTTAAAGGGTTAGTTCACCCAAAAATGAAAATTCTGTCATTTATTACTCACCCTCATGTCATCTTCGGAACACAAATTAAGATATTTTTGTTGAAATCAGATGACTCAGTGAGGCCTCCATAGCCAGCAATGACATTTCCTCTCTCAAGATCTATTAATGAACTAAAAACACATTTAAATCAGTTCATGTGAGTACAGTGGTTCAATATTAATATTATAAAGCAACGAGAATATTTTTGGTGCGCCAAAAAAACAAAATAACGACTTATTTAGTCATGGCCGATTTCACAACACTACTTCAGGAAGCTTCAGAGCATAATGAATCAGCGTATCGAATCATGATTCGGATCACGTGTCAAACCGCCAAACTGCTGAAATCACATGACTTTGGCGCTCCGAACCGCTGATTCGATACGCTGATTCATAACTCTCTGCTTCCTGAAGCAGTGTTTTGAAATCGGCCATCAGTATATAAGTCGTTATTTTGGGGTTTTTTGGCGCACCAAAAATATTCTCGTCGCTTTATATTATTAATATTGAACCACTGTACTCACATGAACTGATTTAAATATGTTTTTAGTACCTTTATGGATCTTGAGAGAGGAAATGTCATTGCTCCCTATGTAGGCCTCACGGAGCCATCGGATTTCAACAGAAATATCTCAATTTGTGTTCCGAAGATGAACAAAGGTCTTATGGGTGTGGAACGGCATGAGGGTGAGTAATAAATGACAGAATTTTCATTTTTGGGTGAACTAACCCTTTAAGAAAATGTGTTGAGAACAGTCCTTAACTCCTCACCTGCTCAACTCCTTCCACCTCGGGAACATAGAACTGCAGCATGTTCTGGATGCCACTCTTCAGCGTGATGATGGAGCTGGGACAGCTAGTGCAGGAACCCTGCAGCTTCAGCTTTACAATACCATCATCAAAACCCTGATACAACACGTCACCGCCGTCCTCCTGCACTGTGGGCCTGAGGTAAGACATGCAAACAGAGGAAAGGAAGTTGTTGAATTAAGAACAACATTATTATGCTCACGATATAAACATAAAAAGTGTTGGTTACAGCATTCCATTTAGTTTAGTCCTGTTGAGTCAAAATGTCTTTTTTTTTAATTAAGCGTTTTAGCATTATTACACTGACGTTCAAAAGTTTGGGGTTGTTAAGATTTCTTAATTTTTTCTAAAAAAGTCTCTTATGCTATCCAAGGCTGCATTTGTCAAAAATACAGTAAAAACACTTGTGAAATATGAGTACAATTTAAAATGTTAAACAATATAGCATGTTCAAATTTAAAACTATTTTTAAATATAGCCAATACTCTGTCTTCAGTGTCACATGATCCTTTAGAAATCATTCTAATATGCTGATTTGCTGCTCAAGAAACATTTTATATTAATATCGATGTTGAAAACAGTTGCTTAATATTTGAATGGAAACCATGATACATTTTTTTTTTTTTTTTTTCATGATTCTATGATGAATAGAGATTTCAAAAGTACATATGTATTTGAAATAGAAATCTTTTGTAATATTATAAATGTCTTTACTGTCACGTTCAATCAATTTAATGTTTTCTTGCTAAATAAAAGTATTTATTTCTTTCACAGAAAAAAAACAAAAAAACAATCTTACTGATCCCAGACTTTTAAACAGTAAAAGCAAAATCCTGGAAAACCTCCTTCCAAGATACATTGTTTTGGCCATATTCTAATGTAGCATATATGCTTCTCAGATAAGACGCTCAGAAGAAATCAATCCAAGATGGCAGATGTAGCAAGAGAAATGTTGACTATGAATATATATGTGTGTGTATATATATATATATATATATATATATATATTAAACCCCTCTTCTTTTTATAACAGTCTGCAAACATCTGGGGACTGAGGAGACAAGTTGCTCAAGTTTAGGAATAGGAATGTTGTCCCATTCTTGTCTAATACAGGCTTCTAGTTGCTCAACTGTCTTAGGTCTTCTTTGTCGCATCTTCCTCTTTATGACGCACCAAATGTTTTCTATGGGTGAAAGATCTGGACTGCAGGCTGGCCATTTCAGTACCCGGATCCTTCTTCTACGCAGCCATGATGTTGTAATTGATGCAGTATGTGGTCTGGCATTGTCATGTTGGAAAATGCAAGGTCTTCCCTGAAGAGACGACATCTGGATGGGAGCATATGTTGTTCTAGAACTTAGATATACCTTTCAGCACTGATGGTGCCTTTCCAGATGTGTAAGCTGCCCATGCCACACGCACTCATGCAACCCCATACCATCATAGATGCAGGCTTCTGAACTGAGCGCTGATAACAACTTGGGTTGTCCTTGTCCTCTTTAGTCCGGATGACATGGCGTCCCAGTTTTCCAAAAAGAACTTCAAATTTTGATTCGTCTGACCACAGAACAGTTTTCCACTTTGCCACAGTCCATTTTAAATGAGCCTTCGCCCAGAGAAAACGCCTGCGCTTCTGGATCATGTTTAGATATGGCTTCTTTTTTGACCTATAGAGTTTTAGCCGGCAACGGCGAATGGCACGGTGGATTGTGTTCACCGACAATGTTTTCTGGAAGTATTCCTGAGCCCATGTTGTGATTTCCATTACAGTAGCATTCCTGTATGTGATGCAGTGCCATCTAAGGGCCCGAAGATCAAGGGCATCCAGTATGGTTTTCTGGCCTTGACCCTTACGCACAGAGATTGTTCCAGATTCTCTGAATCTTTGGATGATATTATGCACTGTAGATGATGATAACTTCAAACTCTTTGCAATTTTTCTCTGAGAAACTCCTTTCTGATATTGCTCCACTATTTTTCGCCGCAGCATTGAGGGAATTGGTGATCCTCTGCCCATCTTGACTTCTGAGAGACACTGCCACTCTGAGAGGCTCTTTTTATACCCAATCATGTTGCCAATTGACCTAATAAGTTGCAAATTGGTCCTCCAGCTGTTCCTTATATGTACATTTAACTTTTCCGGCCTCTTATTGCTACCTGTCCCAACTTTTTTGGAATGTGTAGCTCTCATGAAATCCAAAATGAGCCAATATTTGGCATGACATTTCAAAATGTCTCACTTTCAACATTTGATATGTTATCTATATTCTACTGTGAATAAAATATAAGTTTATGAGATTTGTAAATTATTGCATTCCTTTTTTTATTCACAATTTGTACAGTGTCCCAACTTTTTTGGAATCGGGTTTGTATATATATATATATATATATATATATATAAAAATCCAATCACACTTTAATATTAATGAAAATTGACTATTTACCCAATTTTTGCATTTGCTACTTTATGTATATTGTGCTTAATAGATTATTGTGTAGTTAGCTTAGCAACATGCTAATGCTAAGTTGCTGCCTATGTAGAATGTTCAATAATAATAACAAATCAATAATTTATGTAGTTCTGTTTCAGTTTAATATTCAGTTTCAGTAAAAATAGTTCAAATTGAATTGAATTACCCAATGTTTGTATGTGCTACTATATGTATATTTATGCTTAATGCATGTTGCTGCATATGTAGAGTTTTACAAATCAATAATTTATGTGGTTCTGTTTCAGTTGGGATGTTGGCTTAAAAGGCAGCTATCTATATAGGCAGTCGGCAGCTCAGTAGGTTTTGAGATGGAGCATATACACCGATCAGACATGACATTATGACCACCTTCCTAATATTGTGTTGGTCCCCCTTTTGCTGCCAAAACAGCCCTTGAAGGTGTGCTGTGGTATCTGGAACCAAGATGTTAGCAGCAGATCCTGTAAGTCCTGTAAGTTGCGAGGTGGAGCCTCCATGGATCGGACTTGTTTGTTCAGCACATCCCACAGATGCTTGACTGGATTGAGATCTGGGGAATTTGGAGGCTAAGTCAACTCCTCAAACTCGTTGTTGTGCTCCTCAAACCATTCCTGAACCATTTTTGCTTTGTGGCAGGGCGCATTATCCTGCTGAAAGAGGCCACAGCCACCAGGGAATGCTGTTTCCATGAAAGGGTGTACATGGTCTGCAACAATGCTTAGGTAGGTGGTACGTGTCAAAGTAACATCCACATGGATGGCAGGTCCCAAGGTTTCCCAGCAGAACATTGCCCAAAGCCTCTGCCGGCTTGCCTTCTTCCCATAGTGCATCCTGGTGCCATGTGTTCCCCAGGTAAGTGACGCACACGCACCCGGCCATCCACGTGATGTAAAAGAAAACGTGATTCATCAGACCAGTCCACCTTCTTCCATTGCTCCTTCCTTGGAGCACTTTTGATAGATACTGATCACTGCAGACCGGGAACACCCCACAAGAGCTGCAGATTTGGAGATGCTCTGACCCAGTCATCTAGCCATCACAATTTGGCCCTTGTCAAACTCGCTCAAATCCTTACGCTTGCCCATTTTTCCTGCTTCTAACACATCAACTTTGAGGACAAAATGTTCACTTGCTGTCTAATATATCCCACCCACTAACAGGTGCCGTGATGAAGAGATAATCAGTGTTATTCACTTCACCTGTCAGGGGTCATAATGTTATGCCTGATCGGTGTATGACTTACTAAATTTTAAATGCAACATAAAGTTAATTTATCATCTCTACAATGGCTACCTACTTGTTCTGTACTGATTATAAAATACTGCTTTTTACCCATAAAGCACTAAATTGTCTAGTTCCTGTGAATTTAACCGATCTATGATGCTACAATCCATCATGCTCTTGAAGGGGCCGTTCACATATCGTGTCTAAAACCGTGTGGAAAGCGCGGCCACGCCACTTTCTCCTTCTTTCTAAAGCGCTTGCGCTCCCGTGGCATCTGTCGTTGCTATACAACCATGAACTACACTCCCCACTAGGACGAGGATGTATCAGCAAAGGATAAATTGATTTCTAGCGCTTGCATTAGCTTTACTACTAGATATATTTATGGAGATGTGATATAAAAACCACCCTGTACAGCTATGATCAGCTGTTCGGCTGAGCTTTCGATGTTTTGTTACGGAAAGGCTGAAGCTGATCGGTTGGTTCTTGTCACATGACCTGCGGTGTGCTTGCGGCATTCTGAAAAGTTGTGAATTTTTCATCTCGGTGCGCCTGGAAAACCGTGACCGCGACGCTTCCATTACTTCCAAAATCTGAACTTTTGGTAGTAAGGAGGACATCAAAGTCCACTAAAGGAGCTTTTTTATTTGGCTCCTGAACTCTGGAATAGCCTTCTTGATATTGTTGGGGGCTCAGACACACTCTCTCTGTTTAAATCTAGATTAAAGACACATCTCTTTATTCAAGCATTCACATAATTCAATTATGATCATGATCATCTTTTGCTAAAATGCTATAAACAGCAGTTACACTAATTTTTCTACATCTGGAAGCCCATTCTGGAGTAACTACTGATTGCACCAGCTCCAGTTTGGATCCAGCCTTTTCAATGCTTTCAGGTGAAGTTGACAAATTTGGCAAATTTGGATCGACATACAATATTATCCTTATATTGCAATAATTATGAGCACAAGCTGTAATTGCTGCATAACACGTTCATTATGTCTGCTTAACTGAATCCAAGTCGCTAACTAACCACATAATATGTATTATATTATAGCTGTACATTTCTGCCATATGGACATTACTTTGACACACTGGTGCTGATGACCGAATTCTTTCTAAATTGTAACAGTGAAACAAGCATTTTCTGTAAAGCTGCTTTAAAACAAATATGAATTGTGAAAAACGCTATACAAATAAACTTGAATTGAATTTAAAGGCTGCATTGAATATAATAGCAAAAGTACAGAAATTTACTGCGGTACCTTATGCGTGTGTCCAGTAATTCTTTAATCATGGCCACCACCTCGTCATCATCCTCCGAAGGGGCTGCAGGCATACGGCATGTACAACATATTTAAGGATCTTGAATTTAGTGATAATGTCAAGATAACAAGCATGAGAAGAAAAGAAGAGAACGTAATGTTCAACCTGTGTCAGCATGTGGAGCATCTGCCTCATTGACAACAGGAAGTCCAGAGGTGAAGAAGTCCATAATGGTAGCGAAGACATCTGGTTTGATCACCTTCCACTCCGTTTCACCATCGGCCTGAATGACAAAGAGACATAATGCTTATAAAAATAAAGTTAAGTTAAAATAGAGTTTAACAGGGTTGGTATATTACCTTAGTAATGGTAATGAAGTCAGGGCCGAAAAAGACACTCTTGACTCCGTCAATTCTGAACAACTGCCTGAAGAATGAAAACAGCATCAGTACAGGCAGGATTCCCTGTAGGTTCTGCTAGAAACAGTTCAGCAAAATGCACAGGAACAATCTCACAAATACATTTCTGGATTTAAAGCTGTTGTAAGCATTTTTTGGAATACCACACATAAAATAAAGTCAACATCCTGACACATGTCACTCAAATGGGCATCCTGAGAAATCAGATATCCATCATATGTGGTTTTTGCAAAGTCAAGCATCAAAATTACTACTGCTCAGTGTCATTTTCAGTACTACATTAAACTACTATATAATGTTGAATATAATGTATAATATAATTTAATAATAATTAGTGGGTCCTGATAATGTCTTATGCTTCCAGTAAAAAGCACCAAGTCCAAGCCTATTCATTTCCAACTCCCAATGTAATACCAAATTTAGCATTTTAACCAACAGTACATGTTTTGTTAACCATTTACCATGTCTTGGAGTATTGCAGTAATATCGTATTGTGAGTTCAGAATCATGATATGCATCGAATCGTGACATGAGGGTATCGTTACACCCCTAATATTTACCTTTTTTTTCCAGAAATATCATATTTTCTCCATTAAGGAAAATCACATCGTAATCTCAAACAAATATTTTATGCACCCTATGTTTTTGGGTCACTGTGATTTTGCCAAGCAAGACATGTTCCTGAGTTAACATATTTTGTTAATCCTGAAACAACAATCCTGTCCGAAAATTTAGTCCTAACCACATCCCAACCCCTAAACCTAACCCTACCCATAACTTTTCCCTAAAATCAGAGGGAAATGATATGTGAATAACACTGATGCAGAAGTATGTAACCCTGGTTGTAGCCTAAACTTGATATGAACAGTAAACTTGTCCCTCAAATCTGATTGGTTGATTGAAATGTTGTTCCAGAAATGTTATACTTGGTGAAATCAAGTTCACCCATGTTTCTGTTTGCTTGAAATTGCTTTGATGTCCCATACATAATAGTTGTTGCCATGTTTGTTTTTTAATTGAGTGAGTCTCGAGTTCAAAATTATGAATTAAAAAAATGTTAGTCTACATTTTCTATGTTTAACTATCTAAATTTATTTCTAAATACTTCAGAAAAATATATCTTTTTTAGATTTTAAAGTAGATTTTTAGAGTTTAAAGTCGGCATGAAAGTTATTTTCTTCCCTACTGTGACATATCTGAGTGAAACGGTTTCTTGAACAAGAAAAAAATGTAGGGCGGGATTTGATTTTGTTCATAGGGAATTGATTGGATAATTGAATGGTTGTGGTTTGCTATTGGTAGATCTCAGGTTGCCCCGCCCTCACGCCAGTAAGCACATCATCAGAGAAGAGATGTCGCTACAAGAGGGAGGGGAAGTTATTTTGAATAAAGATTATGAGGGCACATGGATTTAAAAAAATGTGCACAGATAAATATTTTATAATAAACACTACAATATTCCATAAAAAAAATAGGAATTGTCAATTTTGATTTCATGGTGAATTTAAATTTAATAAAATATTTTATTTTGCTCATGTCTGCAAAAGTTCTGTCAACTGTGTTACTAACTAAAAAAAAAAAGTTTATCACAACATCATTTGACCAGCATCATATGACATTATTTTCATATCTGGTGGACATTTTGAATACATTACTATAAGTGTCTTTTTTTAAATTATTTTATCTGCAATTGCATATTGTGAAGGAATATATTAATTACTGGGTACATTGTTATGGTTTGCAATATTTTTATGAGTTCAATTCAAATATATTTTTAAATTTGAGGTTAACCTGATCACGAAGATAATATGTGGTTGGCCAGATGAGTCTAAATGGTCAATCTGTGAACTGTTACCTGCCAACTAATTCACCCTGTAGAGCCAATAAGACCAGAATAACAGAGTTAAGAATGGATTATTTGGATTTGGGCAAGTAAACCACAACCTACAATATCCTAATATTGTGGCACCAACTTTTGAACAGACAATCACCACTAACTACGCCTGTCACGATCATGAATTTTGTGCTGACGATTAATTGTCATACAAATAATTACATGTAATGATTTCATTCTGTTTTGTTCGTGTCACTTACAGTGTTTATGTTATAAAATAGGCCCATATGATTTACTTTATTTCTGTAAAAAAAATGTATATAATATAATATAATATAATATGAACAGTGTTCATAACAGTGTTTTTTATTTTCTATATTCTTTACTCTGTGTCTACCACACTGGAAAAGGAGACATAATGTTGCACATTTGATATAAATTCTTTAAGCTCTTAAATTTTCCCTTATCTGGATGACAAAATGGGATTGAAATTTAAAGGTGCTTTATGTAAGAATGACAGCTAGTGGTTGAAATGGGTACTGCAGTCCAAATTCAAAATATTGTTTGCCCCGCCCCCTCCTCCTCAGACTCAACGCTCTCGTGGGTTGCCGGTTTGAAGACACGCAACAGGAGCGAGCTCATTGGAAGGCGAGGAGACTTACACACTGTAAGATAATTAGTTGATATATTGATTTATGATGAGCTGATAACACGTTTTAATATGCTTCCATTCATAGAGATTTTTAGATGGATGCTGAGGCTTTTTAAGTTGGGTAGAATCTGCGTTCTCTGACCCGGTTTGTTCGCTGGCTTCCATGGCTGCAATTCGCTGCATGTGTTTTCCGCCAACTGGCAACCCGGTGTGGAGAAATACTATTGGGTAAATTGGCAATGTACGGTCTTGCACAGACCAAAACAAAAACAGATATTCCAACACGGAACACACATTTCAAAGTAAAATAACTGGCTGTAGCAATGGTTTTCAGAGAAACGAGTATGTGAACTCAGCATGTTTCATAAATATCTGCAAACATATTATGGTATTTTTATGCTTTAGTACAGTCAAAAACTTACATAGAGCACCTTTAAACTGCACAATTATTGCAGTTATCTCAAACAATGGCAATTAGAACGAATAACCACGATCAGGTGATTAATCAATAATCATGACAGGCCTACCACTGACATATTCTTTAGAAAATGTATTTAAAAGAATGCAATTTTGCAATGCCATAACTGGTGAAATCACTTGCATTGACTTTAGCTTGCTTACTGTTAAACATAATAACTTCTCCTAAAGACTGGGGAAAAACAAAAACTCCACCTTGCCAAAGGTGAACAATAAGCCTCTCTTGGTCCAGCGAAGTCCATAGTCCCTGATTCCATCACCACGCGACCAGGGAGAAACTTCAGGCTGTTTGGGTTTGGAGTGTCTTGGGTCTGAATAAACATGTTTCTGACTGATGAGATGAAAGAAACGTTATGATCCATTCCAACCAAACACTTTATCATAACGTGCAAACCTCAATATTGGTAATACTTACTGAACATAGTGGTTGTTTGCTGTGGAATCTGCCTTCTGCCCACTTTGTGAAGGGGGGGTCTGTTGAGCCCTGCTCCATGGTAACTGCACACAGGATGCCTTCGAGCACAGCAAATGATCGAATTATTGTACTTCAACAGCAACTGTACATGTTTTTACAACGGGACATTTTCCTAATATGCCTTACTAACATCAACAATAACATATAAAGTACCCTCGCAAAAAATATTATTGTAAAATTATATTAACATAATATTATTTTATAATATTAGTATTGTGTGATACTATTAATATAATAGAATACATTATTGTTGTTTTGTTTTTGTTGTTAATGGTAGACAGTTTCTGACAAATGACTACAGTTATTGTTAGTACAATAAAACTATGGCATAAGTCAAGGTTCCACGTTTGAAGAAGATCCCGTTATTACTGTGTTTTTTATGGTTTCAGCATTTGCTGTGGTAAATATATTTTGGGGTGGCGGTTAAGGTCACCATGGTAATTTTTTAACGGGAGCTTTGCAGTAACCAGCTTTTGCACTAATTATGCCAGAAATCAGTCTAGAAAAGTAAAAATACATATCCAACAGTGGTGATAACAATGTGTTAACTTACAAATATTCATGATATTATTACTCCAATAAGTACCCTGCATCTGCGTCACTCAGACCTTGTCAGTGACACTGTAAAGTATTATGAAACTCTTTAAAACTTAAACGCTTCGCACGGCTCTAAGCAATCTGACAGACATTATTCATAACTCCCACCTGATACAGAAATGTAAAGTAGCATAGTACAGTAAAGACTCACGATCTCGTTAAAAGAACAGCTAAATTCCTTCCAACCCCGATGCTCCTGTAAGCGGCCATGCTCGTGAGGGGCATGAAAACTGTTACGTCACTTCCTGGATTTAATGCGGGGCGGAAATTAGACTGATTTTCTGTAGATCGCTTAAAATAATATGTGTTCAAATATATAACATATAAAATTTAAATTGACGCACATTAGCATGCCAGTACAATATTGTAAAAATGTAGTTAAAACTATGAGATATTCATGTTGGTTTTATATATATTTTTGGTACTGAATATAAATAGGCTATCATTTTCAACCACACAAATATTGTTTAGGTCATAAAGTTCTATGTCTTCGCTGCCACAAAGATTCTTGCCATGGGCACCTGTTATTTAGTTTAAATAGCATTGATGTTTCAGTACTGGGTTATATTTACTTTAATACTTTTGAAAGGTGTTAAAGGGATAGTTCACCCAAAAAGGAAAATTCTGTCTTCATTTACTCACCCTCAAGTTGTTCCAAACCTGTATGAGTTTCTTTCTTTTGTTGAACACAAAAGAAGATATTTTGAAGAATATGGGTAACCAAACAGTTGATGGGCCCCATTGATTTCCATAGTATGGAATTATGCATAACATTAACTGGCTGTAAATTTTAAAATAAAAATAAAATTCGCAAAAAGTTAAAATGGATAGGCTACCTGTCAAGGATTTGTTCTGTTTTGTCTTCGTTTTTATTATGTTCTTCTTCTGTTTGATCACCAGGGCTGCGTTCAGCCCTGACAAAACGTTGAAAAACGTTTTTTAAATGGAAACGGTGGTGCGTTGAACACCCTGTTCTAATGACACAAGATTTGCAACTATGGCAGCTGAGAAGGCCATTCTTTGTATTCTTTTTGAAGAATTTTCAGAGCCTGATGAAATCGGTATAAATACGTGTTTAATACTGCAAAATATAAATATAAATAAACTTGCCTTGCAATGAAGCTAAAAATATAAACAACTACATCATCATGTTGATATGCTATATTTTTACTATAAAACTCTTACAACAAAAATGTCTTCTAATATCTTCAATTGTTGCGTATACCGAGCTGCAGCGGACACATTCGTAAACGACTTTACTTGGACCCATTGTGCGAGCTGTCTCTTTAATACCACGTGGTTTATATACATGTTGCTGCTGTTTGGGCTGACATTTTTGACACACCCAACAAACAAGAGAAAACGTATCTCAAACCCCATTGCACACTGTTTCCAGGAAACATGTCATTCAAACGGGAACCGTAGCAAACGTTGGGCACTGGTTTGAGCTTGAACGTGCCCCTGCTGTTGACCTAATTTTCCTGTGTGTGTGATTAGTCATTTATTTCACCTGTTTGTCTCCTAGGTTACTGATTAATTAGTGTTCTCATTTCAGGTGTGTCTTGTTAATTAGCTCAGAAAGCTTGACCTCAAAGAATAGAGAAGACTGGGTCTTCTGCAATGACCTGGGCTGAAGACAAGCTCCTCACCATTCAGCAGAATGGACGGTATTTGGAGCGATATGTGGAGGAGTTTCTGTATGTTTCTCATCTGATACTACGATTAATGCCTGCTTCCGGATGGGACTGGATGATGATAATTTATTTAGATTCCTGTCTCCTAGTTATGTCCTTGATTTACATGGTTCAGATTTCTTTGTTGATGTAGCTAATGAGGACAATCAAAATCATGTAGGCACTCCAGCTCATCCTAAACCAGCACCCTCCACATACCTCTCCAATCGTTCCATCCCCTCCTGGCCACCCGTGTTTCCCCGAGCCCGGAAGAATATTTCTAACAGCACTGGCCTGGGAGCCAAAGTTGCGGATCCAGTGTTTACATCCGCCTGGTCAGCGCTGAAATCAGCTTCCCTTCTCCGGTCCTCTGCCCTAGAATCCACTCCAACTTTCAGCCCAGAGAAAGCTTCAGTCCCCAAATGCAGGTCAGAGAAAGCTTCAGCCCCTGACCAGAGTTGTGTTATTGGCTCTAGCCCGTGAATGCAGCCTAGAGATCATTTCTGTTCCCAAGTTTAGCCCAGAGAGGGCTTCTGTTTCCAAGTTCAGCCCTGAGATTACTTTTGTTCCTGAGTACAGCCCAGAGACATGCTCCAGTCCCACCTAGTGAAGGATCCTATCTTTGAACACTCCCTGATTATGGCACTTGTTTTTGTGTGTGTCTGGGCTGCACACACAATAATGCTGAGCCCTAAGTCCACTTCAGCCGTTGAGCTCAGCCAGGAAACCACTTTCATCCCAGAGTTCAGCCAGGAGGCTGCTTTTGTCCCCGAGCTCAGCCCAGTGATCGCTCTCATCCCTCAGCTTACTGCTGAGACTGCTCCAGAGTTTGCACCATGCCCATGAGATCGCTCCAGGTGTCCGCTCCAGCCCCTGAGTCCACTCCAGTGTCCGCTTCAACCCATGAGCCCACTCCAGAATCCGGCAATAGCCCATTAGATTGCTCTGGTGTCGGCTCCAGCCCCTGAGTCCGCTCCGGTGTCGGCTCCAGCCCCTGAGTCCGCTCCGGTGTCGGCTCCAGCCCCTGAGTCCGCTCCGGTGTCGGCTCCAGCCCCTGAGTCCGCTCCGGTGTCGGCTCCAGCCCCTGAGTCCGCTCCGGTGTCGGCTCCAGCCCCTGAGTCCGCTCCGGTGTCGGCTCCAGCCCCTGAGTCCGCTCCGGTGTCGGCTCCAGCCCCTGAGTCCGCTCCGGTGTCGGCTCCAGCCCCTGAGTCCGCTCCGGTGTCGGCTCCAGCCCCTGAGTCCACCCCTGAGTCCGCTCTAGTGTCGGCTCCAGCCCCTGAGTCCGCTCCAGTGTCGGCTCCAGCCCCTGAGTCCGCTCCAGTGTCGGCTCCAGCCCCTGAGTCCGCTCCAGTGTCGGCTCCAGCCCCTGAGTCCGCTCCAGTGTCGGCTCCAGCCCCTGAGTCCGCTCCAGTGTCCGCTCCAACCCATGAGCCCACTCCAGAATCCGCCACAACCCATGAGCTCACTCCAGTGTCTGCTCCAGGTCACAAACACCTAAATTCTCACAAGGAAATTATATACCCGTAGCCATAGTGGCCGAGCATGGGGTCCTGGACAAGACCACGAAGGCTCATTCTCCATGGTCCTCTGAACTGGCGTCTCTGCCCTGGTCCCCTGGAATCTGCCCCTGGAATCCCTAGTCCCCTGGATGGGCATCCCTGCCCTGGTCACCTGAAATGCCGGCTCCGAACTGGGCACCTGAACTGCTGGCACTAACCTGGAGGCCTCCTAACCTGCCAACACCGCCCTGCTCAACTTACCCATGACCTCCAGGACTCCAGAGTGCCCCCCCCCCCCAGTTGGACTCTTTTTGGCGTGAGGTTGCACCTTCCAGGAGGGGGAGTAATGTCAGTTTAGTTTTATTCACTTAAATTCCTTATTTATTTATTTATTTATTTATTATTTTTTGTGTTGCATTTTCCATTGGTGCTTTTTTGCTTGTGTAGAGCTGAATGAATGAATGAATGAGAAAAGAAATGTCCTGAATAGTGGTGAAAATGGACATTTAATTTCGTATATTTTCAGTTGTTCAATGTTGTAGGTAAAAAAAAAAAAAAAAAAAAAAAGTAGGAAACAGTCAGCCTATAAAAAATAACATTTATTGATTTGCACAAGATCATTGTATGTCTGACAAAATAATTTATTTAATTTATTATAATAATTATAAATTGTTGTTGTTTATTATTTAGTATTTTTTTTTATTTTATATTTTATTTATCTATTACTCATTATAATTAATTAATTAGTTATTACCCATTATATTAAAACAGTACAGTCTGATAAGCAGTGCAGCTATGAAAAAAGCACATTTCCTCAGACAAGCATGACTTGACCGATAGATAATCCTGAGCGGGTGTTTCGGAGCGCTCCTGCTGCTGTGACCCGGATGTAGCGGCGCTCTACCTCCACTCGTCTGATCCTCTTATCAGCGATAAGGCGGCCGAGATGGATGTTGTCAACCAGGTAGGGCATTCAATCAAAGCTATTCACCTAATAAACTCTACAATGTACTGCAAACTCCTCACACTTATTCGCGTATAAAGGCAAACAGGCTACTGTTATTTGACAGACTAACATTGATTTTAACAGGACGGATAACAGTTATTTTAATGACTTAACAGGACAAGAAAATACCTACAACGTCTCGTTGACTTCCAGGGAATCCCTGTTGGATGCCACAGAATAAAACACTACAGAAAACCGTTAGAAATTCAAGACAATTCGCGTAAAACCGATAAATAACAGCAGGATACAAGCAGTGCATTGCGACGGTGGTATTTTATACTATGGTATATATTATTTAGTAGGAATGAATGAACTAATGCGCAACTATTTTTAAACGGCTAGCTATATGATTCAAACTGGCTGATTAAATAGCTTAAAGTATTTATTTTCATGCTGAATCTGCGAGATTAGACATAAAAGGACGAGAGCTGTCTCCGGGTAATTTATCTGTATTCACATTGATGTCCAGTTCGCGAACAAATCGTCTTTTGAACCGGTTCTTTTTAATGATTCAAACGAACCGATTCATATAACGTTCGTAAAAGGGATAACTTTGGGAACAGACATGTTGGAACCATACACGATCCATATGACTCAAACTAAAAAAATGCGGCTTTTGACTGACGCCTCAAACGATGAACTAGCTTATTAAATAAAACCGTCCGAGAGAACCGATTCGCTAAAATGAATCGAACTTCACAATACTATTTATTCAGACAGTGTCTGTCACTTATTACGTTGTAACAGAACAGGGATATCGCACCCTGGATTACAATAGATGGTATATGTTTTGCATGGGCACTAAAGAGCAAAGTGAGAAATGATTGTGCGACGCTGTCACTGCCTCAGTCTGCAGTGTACCGCATTCACTCGCGTGCTCTCTGGCCTAATGCCTGCTGTGCGAGTCAAATATATCGGCCTGTAGCCTGCAAATGCTCGCCAGTTGCACTTTCATAAAGGAAACGTTGAGATAAGCAGCTTTGACTAATTCTAATGCTCGCAAAGTCTCCCTCTCCTCTCACGTGCACTCTATTGGTCGCTGCTGCGGCGGGCAGCTCTGTCGTCATCACGGCGTAAGCAGGGACAGTTAGGTTATTAGAGTGTATTGAGAGAGAGAAAAAGTGTATTCATATAAAGTAGACAAATGCACAATACCTGCTGTAATATCCACCAAAATACATGAGTCTGTGCTCAGTGGAAGCAATAAGCTGAAAATACTCTACATTCTTGTGACCGACAGATCAGCCTGGTCTCATTGTTAATACGTAGGTATTAATACGTAACTTTCAAAGACACAAAACGTACATTTTTGTACGTTTAGAAAGGTGCTAAAACGTACAATATTGACGTAATTATGGCACTAAAACGTAAAAATACTTACGTTTTTACAGCGAAAAAAACGTAAAATATTTACGAATCTTATCATGTCTTAAAGATATATGTATAATTTCCCTTTAATCGTTTTGTAGATAAATGTAAGATCCCTAAACCCCATCCCGAACCTAAAAACCTACCCATTTTATACAGAATGTTAAAAGAATATAACATAATGGGCAGAAATGTGTAGGAAAATGACAATTTTAGTAAAAATATAACATTAAAACGAGCCACTAATCCTACACATACCCCTAAACCTACCCATAACCATTTCTTTAAACTACCTACTAATATAAATAAAAGAATGACAGACAAACAAGCGTAATCACAATAATTTATTTTTTTGCGAAAATGTCAAAAGTGGTACCAAAAGTAGTTCAAATGATGATGAGTTCCAGTCAGTCTTCTCTGGCGGTAATAGTTTCTTATAGGGTACAGAGCAGAATTTAACTTATTAATCCATGAAAATATGATGAATCCGGCTTCTCTCCGTGAAGGCGCGCACTCATTTCAAATGTCAATCCACTGAAACACGGCATGTCGCAATCTGTGACGAAGCAGGGGAGAACCAATGAGCGTTTGATATCAGTGCCGTAAACCATGTCGTAACGCTTCTCGAGGGTGGCGCCACTTTCAAATTTGAATCATAACGAGCGCGAGCTTTGACTGTGACTGTTGCTGAGAATGAAGATGAAGATCGATGGATAAAGGGCTGAATTTGGATCTGTTCCTTACAAACATATGGATTCTAAAGATTGGGAGTACAGCGAACACATAAAATTGATGTGATTTGTGAATTTATGTTGTGTTTTGGTGTATCTTATGGTTGTATTGTCAGTCACTGCATAGGAGAAAACGCCTTCTGTGTCGCACAGCAAACACACTAAATATTACAAAATGGTTAAACAATTACAGAAAATTTATTCATAAGGTTTTAAATTGTAGTCTTGTTTAACATAATGCAATCCTCTGAAACGAGCAGCACAAGTCACGAACAGAAATGTTATTTCATATTAAGTAGATGAGTAAACTGCTTTCAATAAATTCGACTAAAAACAAAATTAAATCATTAAAGCCACGATTTTAATATTAATACATGGGAATTCATATACATTCACTTTACGTTACATGATTTACGTTTTTATTGCTGTTAATACGTAAGCATTTTTACGTTTTAGTGCTATAAATACGTCAATATTGTACGTTTTTGTGTGTATGAAAACGTAAGTAAATGTACGTGTGGCAGAACCACAATTTACGTAAAAATACACACGTATTCTCATGAGATCACGTTGATACATACTGTACATACAAAGATACTCTTGTGAAAAGGAATGTGCTTAATTATGTTGAATGTGCACTTGTAGTGTACTTAAAATTATAAAAGTATACACTCTAAAAAAATTAAACTATGATGTACTCATTTTTTTTTTGGTGAAACATTTTTACACTTAAAAATATCAAGTATAATGTGAAAATCAAATATACCTTATGAATTAAGTAATTATAAGTGAAAAATAAAAAAGTAGATCTGAATAACCACATTTGATACCATGACAAATCAAATTGAGTAGGAGACCCAACTAGTTAACTCAAATATTTAAGTAAGCCCATTTAAAAACCAATATTTATGAGTAATGTGAACTTATTTCATTTGTGTTCACTAATATAATACTTTTATAGCAAGCGGCTTGTGCAGTCTTTCAGTCGTATTGGCTCTTGGCCCTCAACCTGACCATCTTGTTAAAGAAATTTAACAAAAATATTGAGGATATCTTAAAAATACAAATTGTTAATCTCATACTAATTTCTTTTCGTGAAGAAAACTTAAATAATAGATGTACATTTTAGACAAAATTAACTGTTGAATCTTTGGCATTTACTTTGGTATGTCCAACTCAAACAATCACTTAAGTGATATTCAGAGATTTTATTAAGGTACTATAGTTGTTTATTACTGTATTTACAAAGCCACTGAATTATGTTTTAGAATGTATTAAAAAACTGTACTTGCAGATAATTTAATAATAAGGAAATGAAAGGCCACTTTTGACCTCAAGGAGTACATTTTCATGCCTGCTTCTTAATACACTTAAGGACACTTTAAACACAAAGGCAGAGGAGGATGAATATAATCACAGCCATATTAATTCAAAACCAAAATGATAATCCAGGATAACAGGAACAAACGCAGCAGCTTTCCAAACAGTGATAAAGACCATACTGGACCATACCACTTTTTCCATAACAAATCCGATAATTTCATTTTTAGTTCTTGCCGATACCAAGTACCGCTACCTGTATTTTCATTGCATTTTTAATTTTTAAAATTCAAACGCTTTGGATGGAACATTATATTCAGTTTGCACTGAAGTATATTCTTTTAAAGTATATTTTATCAATAATAAGTACTCTTAAAATTATGCTAAGTTGTACTTCTTTTTCACAGATAGATATACTAGGTTTGATTGTCTTTACAGCAGTACTTTTTGTTGTTGACATTCTCTGTTCATTTGTTTTTTAGTTGGTCGCCACTGGGCAGTTCACAGTCTTCAAACAGCCATTAGGATTCATTAAAGTCTTACAATGGGTGAGTAACTACAGTTATTGCAAGGTGTTATTTTATCTTGCTATTTTTAATACATAATGACTTTTCTTTTCTCTTTCATTTATATTATTTCCTTCTAAAAACTGTAATCTTTTTATATATTTGGGGTTGCAACTTTTAAAACTGTAATTTTACCATAAGAACTGGTATTTCTTACAGGCAGAGCAAATCCAGTTTAGTTTCTCTTAATTATAGCTGGCAGTAAACACACACACACACACACAGTATTGTGCACATCTTGTGTGGGTGGCTGTAAACACTCACTGCTGTTGCTTACGTAATGAGAGGAACAAGAGAGTTTACAAGTGATGGTAAATCAAGACTGTCGTTTATGAATCTTTAGATTTTAAAGGATTAGTTCACTTCAGAATGAAAATTTCCTGATAATTTACTCAGCCCCATGTGATCCAAGATGTCCATGTCTTTCTTTCTTTAGTTGAAAAGAAATTAAGGTTTTTGAGGAAAACATTCCAGGATTTTTCATAAGACAGTAGTCAGTTAATGATCCCTTTTGAAAAAGAAGAAACATTGATTTCTGGCACGTCTGTAGATTTAACATCCTGTGCTTTGTTTCACTGTGATATGTCTTGTATTTGTGCCCATTTCTGTCTAATTTTCTCTTTAAAGCTTGCTCTAATTTATTGCTCAGAATTAGAGAGAAGTTTATAGTCACTGGACCGGAGCTGGCATGCATCCTCGGTTGGTTCTTTTCAGCAAAACTCAAAATTGCAGAATGATGCCAAAATTGTGTGGATGTTATGATGCTTTATTGCATAAATACATTCACTTGCCATTAAAAAATTCAACTCCCATTTGTCAGGCGCTGTGTAGGCTGTGGTAAGCGCACGATCACAAAGGATAACAGAGGGAGTCTTTAATAGTAAATTCCGCTAGGAACACGAAGGAGAATCACAGGGAAGAAGTTTAGGAAATAACCACTCTTAACATGAACAATACTGGACAATGAAATGAAGGGAACTGAGGGCTTATGCTGCATTCACGCCATGTCTTTATTACCGTAGTCTCAATATGACAACACGTGATGTTATATTCAGAGATGTTCACGTCCTTGGACTGGGAATTATGTGTTTCGTTTACGAATATAATCACACAGTGCAATAACACATTTTGTTTCCTGAGTTGCGTTTATTTCATCTAGTGCTTGTTCCGTAATACATCAGTAACTATTTGTGTACCAAGATTCACAAGTTGCATAGAAGTTGTGCATTCAAATATTGTGCATTTAAAGTTGTGCATTTAAATTACAAGATGTAATATAAGTCTCTGGTGTCCGCAGAATGTGTCTGTGAAGTTTCAGCTCAAAATACCCCACAGATCATTTATTAAAGCGTGTCAAATTTGCCCCTATTTGGGTGTGAG
Source organism: Ctenopharyngodon idella (assembly GCF_019924925.1). Classification (NCBI taxonomy): domain Eukaryota; kingdom Metazoa; phylum Chordata; class Actinopteri; order Cypriniformes; family Xenocyprididae; genus Ctenopharyngodon; species Ctenopharyngodon idella. The sequence continues at coordinate 4,079,546 of NC_067227.1, forward strand.
CAAAAACACACCGTTTTTGTGTGTGTCCCTTTAAATGCAAATGAGCTGCTGCTCCTGGCCTGCTTTACAAAAAAGGGCAGAGCTTTAACAGCTCGTGCTTCGGTTGCTCAACAACAACAAAGCTGGAGAATCTCACGCAGCCAAAATGAGGATTGTCAGTAACGGTGTTCAACCTTACATTGTTCAAATCGGAGTCGGACACTGATAGAGAGACTCAGGAAGAAGTTACAACTTTTAGAATGAAACTGCATGTTTCTGAACGGTTAGTGGATAAATTTATAAATTGGATAAATTTTAATTGATTCAACTCATCGACTAGCATGTGCCATCATTTTAATCTTTTGTGCAAATCCAGCGTTGAATTGACCCTCGTTTGTGAAGCAGTCCGGCGTAAAATGACAGCATGGTAACAACACTCTACTACAACAACTCTTCCTCTTCTCTAAAGCAGCCCAAAAAGGCCTCACCCCCTTTGTTGTGTGTTCTCAGGGGCGGGATTTATGTAAATTTTAGGGTTAGTGATGTCACCAACCCGGGAAGAAGCATGTTGTAGTCTCTACCAGCTGTTTGTTGTAGTCCTTAAACAGAGATTTCTGTAAAAGAAAATATCTCCCTTTGCATTGAACTTTGAGTGTTGTAACTTTGCAGATGTTGTTTATGCTCTAACAGCAACATTACACACTAACTAAAGTTAAAAAAGTGAAATCATAATCAACCATCCCTTTAAATCCTAGTGAGCTGCCTAGAAAAAGTTTAAGGCTGTTCCAAAAGATATGCAATAAAAAATGCACGGGTTCAGAAACATGATTCATTCACTACTTAAAATATTGTTAAATTAGTTAAATGTAATTAAAAATGGACTTATTTACTTATCAGTCAGCATGTGACCAACCTTCAGCTTTGAAATGTGGTTGAAGTAACGTAAGTTGTTGTGTCAATGTTGAAAAAAATGTTTAAAAAACATTTAATGCTGAATGGTTGTTAAAAAAGGTTAACAAAATAAATCAATAGGCTATTAATTTTAATTCACTAATGGTGAAAAGTAAAATGTTGAAACAATGTCGCTATATCAGTGTCGATTCGATTTGCAAAACTGAAAAACAAAATTCAACAGGAATTCAATATTTATCCATGTTGCTGATTAATTTTGTGTATTTTAAATGGATAGTTAAAGGGTTAGTTCACCCAAAAATGTCGTGTCGTTCTAAACCAGTAAGACCTTCGTTCATCTTCAGAACACAAATTAAGATATTTTTGATGAAATCTCAGAGATTTTTTTTATCCTCCATTGAAAGCAACGAAATTACCCTCATTCGAGGTCTAGAAAAGTAGTAAAAACATTGTTAAAATAGTCCATGTGACTACAAAGGTTCAACAAAAGACTTTATTCAACAAATTCGTCTCTCCCCTGTCATTCTCATACGCTATTTAACATTGCAGCACTTCCAGTTTCTACATCCGAATGCCGGCGCACTATTGGCCAACACTGAGCCTGTATTCGGATGTAAACATGGAAGCTCTGTCGTTATTTTTGTTTTGTTTTTGCGCTACAAAGTATTCTTGTCGCTTCATAACATTAACACTGAACCACTGCAGTCACGTGGACTATTTTAACGATGTTTTTACTACTTTTCTGGACCTTGAATGAGGGTAATTTTGTTGCTTTCTATGGAGGATAAAAAAAACCTCTCAGATTTAATCAAAAATATCTTAATTTGTGTTCTGAAGATGAACGAAGGTCTTACGGGTGTGTAACGATAGGAGGGTGAGTAATTAATGACAGAAATTTCATTTTTGAGTGAACTAACCCTTTAAGCTAAGAATTCTGTCATCATTTACTCGCCCTCATGTTGTTCCAAACTTGAATTTCTTGATTCTGCGGATCACAGAAGCAGATATTTAAAAATTGTCTCAGTGTTTACATACAGTGAAGGTCAATGGGGACCAATGTTGTGTTCTTTAATGCTTATTAGAGTGTCACACCATTAGCTTAGCAACATGCTAATAACAAACTCTACTGAAATAAATTGTGAACAGAGAGCTATTTGTGGCATGCAGAGATACTGCCTATGTAGAGCGTTCCAAATGTCACTTATTCAGTGGTGGTTAGGATGCTGCCTTCTAAGGGCAGCTCTCTGCCTTTGAGGCAACTCACTATGTTTTGGAACAGAGATTATTTGTGTGTTTGTGTGTGTGTGTGTGTGTGTGTGTGTGTGTGTAGAGTAAAGTGTAGTAGATCAGCACAGCGTGTGTACTGACAGATGGTGAAGCACCTCAGTAAGATTAATAGCAGGATTTTCTATTCAATCGGATCTTCCTGCAGTGAAGGGAGGGTGTGGTAAAAATACTCTGACCAACTAATCTGTTTGTTTGTGTGTGCTCATGTGGGTGTGTGTGTGTGTTTGTGTGAGCATGTGCCTGCACCTATTGTGACACCAGTTCATTTGCTAAGTGTTTTAATTACTGCTTTAATATCAGTCAGTTCACTAATGTTATTGTGATAATTCGTTAAGGGCTCATGTTTGTCACCTCATCTCATTTGCTAAGTATCCATGACAACAGGTGCAACACAGTGACTAAGATACAGTAGCTGCATTTCTTTGCACTGTGTGCGCTTGTGTCAGCAATGCAATCTGAGTGGGTTAGCAGATATTTTATTTTTTATCTGGTGTGATACAACAGATGGTGAATTAACACAGAAACATGAACCATTCTCATTCCTGTATTTTCTCTTTACTTGATATTTAATATGAATCTCCCTTCTTTTTCTTGACCATTTTTAAATTAGAGGTTTACAAGTGAAATGTCTGAATATTTTTATTGAATGTTTTTACTTTCATGTGATGGTAAACTACCATTCAAAAATTGGGTTCAGTAAGAAATGAATACATTTATTCAGCAAGGATGCATTAAATTGATCAAAAGTGACAATAAATACATTTATAATGTTACAAAAGATTTCTATTTTGAATAAATGCTATTCTTTTGAGCTTTCTATTCATCAAAGAATAGAACAAAAATATTAACTGTTTTCAACATTGATATTAATGATAAATGTTTCTTGAGCACCAAATCAGCATATTAAAATGATTTATGAAGGATCATCTGACACTTTTTAAATATATTCAAACAGAAAACAGTTATTTTTTAGTAATATTTTACAATATTACTGTTTTAACTGTATTCTTTATCAAATAATCCTTGGTGACTATAAGAGACTTCAAGTAATAATTTTGAATAGTTTACATATTCGCATATTATTGTAATGTCTTGTTTAAGATGATCAGAAATGCTTTTCCTATCCAGTTCGCAGTGTGCTAGTAGGCTAAACTGTCTTGCATGACACTAGCATAATAGTTAAAAGCTTGTATCCGGCCTGGAAATGAGTTTGGTCTTGTTACAAACAAGAGCTCTGAATCCTGCCTAAAAACAAACAACTAAAAATATTATAAACCATTCCAGCAGTTTGATAATGTAATAATACTGGTTTTACTGTATTTTTAAAAAAATAAAAGCAGTAAAAAAAGAGACTTTTTCAACAAAATAAAAAAATCTTAATTACTTAAAACGCTTGACTGGTGGCGTATTCATATTTATTTATGCAGTTTCCATATGAAGAGTTTGGTTCCAAAGCGCTATAACTCCATTTTGATTAATTTGAGTAAAAAGGTGTTTTCTTTACCAAGAAAGTGGCAAGATGAAAACCACTATTTTCTGTTTCAAACTTTCACATAGCATCGTTTAGTTATAAAAACATTAAAAATTCAAATCTACATTTTGGAGAAATAAGGAAAACTAGGATGCCGGGTGTATTCAGGGCACCGCCATTACTGTTTACAGTGCGTGGAATGGTGCGCTGTGATTGGTTGAGCGGATATATCGCATTCTGCAGAGAAAGGAGACTGGCGTTTGTCGCGTTTTGAAAAGAAAGGGAGAAAATATGACAGAATAACATGATGGATATCGCATTTTGCGAAAAATTAATAAATGACTTTTCAATACCGTCCAGATACAATACTGATTTTGGCGGAAACTCAGTTTTTTTTAAAATGGCGTTTATCGCGTTTTGGAACCAAACTCTTCATATATTCCTTGATTTTGCAATCTTTGCTTCTTGGGACTTGACACAATGAAAGTAGGATATTTATTATATAGATTGTACATTCTATTCAGTTCATGCTAATTGCCATTCTACACACTTATTCACTATAACTGTCTCTTTCTTTCTCCTTCTCAGTTCTTTGCCATCTTTGCGTTCTCCACCTGTGGCGGTTACTCTGGAGTGTTTCGACTGAGTGTGGAGTGTAAGAACCGCACAGAAAGTGACCTGAACATTGAGGTTGAGTTTGGCTACCCGTTCAGGTCAGTGTTCCACTGCCATATCTGTCCAATCAGATCACAGTACAGCAGACACATGTCCTAAATAAATATTGACAGTCTTCCATGCTTTAATTGATGTGTTTGATTTACACAGTTCACACGTGGTGCTGTAGGTCAAGCTTACTGTCAGTTTTTTACTGTACAATATAGAAGTCAAGAACACTTTTAAAAATAAAGGTTCCAAACAGTTTTTTTTTTTTTTTTAGCAAAAACAACACTAAAAAATTCAATCCAGCTTTGAGAGAAGTCTTCATTTTCTTGATTATGTCTAGCATTCATGTAACTACAACACACCCGAGCAGAATGAAGTGCCTCTAGAGACATTTTAAATGTTTAAAAACAGGAAAATGGCAAAAAGCAATGCAATTGTCAAAGACATTCATATATAGTGCATGTTCACATAGGAAAACAGTGTGAAAAACACTTTCGGTGTGAATGGCCACTTATTCACATGACACAGCAGGACTGTAGCTGAATTTTCTCAAAGTTTACTCCCAAAAAATAGCCTTTTGTTCCTGCTTGCAGGGTCGGCCCTAAGCAGATTTTCAAAAAGGTGCATTTTAAGTATTTGGTGTTGTTTGATAAACACCAAAGGAAATAAAAAAATCAGAATGGCTGTTTGAAAACATGTAAATGGGTCAATGACATGCATATTTTTGTGTCCAAGTACATTAATTCCTTTTAAAATAATTTGATAAATTCATGACATATATCACTTTATTCTATAAAAAAAAAACTGTTTAATTTGAATTAATTTTTAGTACATTTAAATAATTTTATTTTATATTTTATCATCTTAAACCCCCAAAGTGTCAGGTGGTGCAACTGTCCGAACAAATGAACAGACTAGGAAAACTATTTAAAATGGCGTCTTAATAATACAAAATAATGGAAACTTTTTTCGGTTTGAAACCTTTCATATAAACAAATTTTATAAATATCAGTAGTTTTAAAGCTGTTTAGATGATTGAAAAACTTTTGCCCAGTAATTTGAATGTCAGGGTGGCACAACTGCAAACATGGCTCTTTTATTATGAATTGACAAGGTAATAACAGTAAACATTATAATGTATCATCCAGAGGACCACAACTGATCCTTGTGGCAGGGTGAAAAGGTTTGCAGATCTCTCTCAAATACTGGTAAAATCTGCTCATTTCAAGTATGGGTAGGTTGGTACACTTTCCATGTCAGGTGGTACAACTACAGTATATACATACAACTATTTGGTTGTACCGCCTGACATAAAAAAACAGTCAAAAAATGAATTTAAACACTTTGAAATGTTATTTAACAACTTAAACTTGTTCATGAAAATATGCATTACATCATTACAAACTTTTTTGAAGCTTTATTTGTCAATGACACAAATACTGTTTGAAGCAGGTGTCAGAAACAGAAAGTTGTGCTTGCGCTGCTTTGTGTACTAGGGTAACAATGGTAACAGCTGTATTTCTGCTGTTCCACAAGCACCACCTACTGCCAGAGTGTGAATTTGCATTTTCTTTCAGCACGTCTGCTGCTTTTCAGATCAATGCGAAAATCAGACCGACTTTTTACACAGCAAATATGCAGTGTTGTAAAATTTAACTGGTTGATGGAAAAGAAGCTGATGTGCGAAAACTAAACAATTTGGATAAAAAGGTATCTAGAATTATTCACATATTTTGAAGTACCCACAATAACAATCATCAGGCATGTGCATTACCGCAATATGGATGAGACTGACACTGTTACATTGGCTCAACTTTTTCAAAGCGCTCACAAAATGCCGAATTAAATCGATAAGTCACGATGCAGCAAGTGCCATTTCACAGTATCTTTTCAAAATTAATCACTTACACTTATCGGTTAAAATCTCTGACAGACATTTACCTTTTTCCACAGACTGCACCAGATATGGTTTGATGCTCCTACATGTAAAGGGCCAGAACCTGAACGTCTCTTTCTGGTGGGAGACAACTCTTCCTCTGCTGAGTTCTTTGTCACCATCGGTGTCTTTTCCTTCCTTTATACAATGGCAGCCATTTCCGTGTACATCTTCCTCATGGAGAAGTACCGCGAGGGAAACAAAGGCGCTCAGGCTGTGAGTCTTCTTGCTGTCTCTTTCCTGTGAGGCAGATAACCTTATGTGCCATTTTGAAATTATGAAATTAAAAAGTGAAATTTCAGCTGATTAACATCTTCTACTTTGATTCAGCATAAAATGTAATGGCTTAAATGAGAGAGAGAGGAAAAAAAGAAATTGGTAACACTTTACAATGAGGTCCAATTCATTAATGTTAGTGCATTACCTAACATTCACTAACAATGACATATCAATTTTATACGGTATATATATTTTGTTAACTGTTACATTAAAAATATAATGTTACGAGATTGAAGATCAGTGGAAAATGTCTAACAGCCTTAACTAACAAATCTGTTTGAACCATGAAGTCTATCCCTTTAAATATTATGTCAGAAAGATTTTTAAAGGGTGAAATGTCACAGCATCATACGATGGCAGTAAAAGCATAATATGTAATTAGTTTTTTATATCATATAACCCATTAAAATGTAATGGTGATGAGTATTCCAATGAAAAAATATAAATAATTTGGTTTTATTGTTCTACAGGATTTTGTAGTGACAGCTATTTTTACGTTTATGTGGTTGGTGAGTTCAGCGGCGTGGGCCAAAGGTCTGTCAGATGTTAAGAGGGCAACTGACCCCGATGAGGTCATCAATCTCATCGCTGCATGTGATCGTGAGGAAAACCGCTGCAAAGAAATCCATGAGCCTGTGGTTTCTGGCCTGAACACATCTGTGGTGGGTAAAGTCACTATAAATAATGTTTCTGTGCACATATATTAAATGTATTTCTAGAATTTCATAATGACACTGTCACAGTCTTAAACATCCCAAAGATTACACAGGGTAATCCAAGGCTACGTAACGTAACCGACCCTGAGCTGAGGAATCAAAGGAGCTTAAGTATACACTGATAATGAACTAAAAGACTAACAGGTGTGATGATCAAATGAATTGCCAGAACAAAGACAACAGAAAATTAATCAAATCAAACTAAAAGTCCATGATAATGAAAACTAATTGAACAAAAAACTGACAGTTCCTGACAGACACATGTGGGCATTTGAGACAGGTTAGACGTTATGTCAATGAGCATAGATGAAATTATGTGACTCCTGTAAGATACGGTAGTCATGCATTGATAATCATTTATTATACTCCATTATACACTGATATTACAAACTCAGCCAGCAAGTGACCAACCTTAACATTTTATTGTGGTTAAAATAATGTAAGTTGTAGTTTCAACATTTAAAGTGCCCCTATTATGCTTTTTCGTTTATGACCTTTCATGTAATGAGTAATAGCTTTTGATTTACAGTAGTATGTAATTATAGCTTTTGTAAAATGTAAAGTTTCAAAACTTAAAGTGCACGATAAATGGAGTTATTGTTTACCCAAAAGAAAGAACTGAAAATAGTCGTCAGTAATTCCAGTCTTACTTTCTGCAAGTGCCGAGGAAGCCTCCGGAGCTTTAATTTATATGTGGTAATGGGTGTTTTGTTTCTGACGCACTATAAGTGATAAACCAATAACAATAGACTGGAACATCTGACCAATCAGAGTAGAGCAGGCTCTCAGAAAGGAGGGGTTTAGAGAACTGTTTCAGACAATGTGAGAAAAGAGGTGATTCTGCAATGTATATTTATAAATTAAAGTGTTTTTTGACCTTAGATGCTTGTAAAACTATTGTAGGAGACTCCAAAACAAAATTAGGTTCTACATTTAAAATGGCATAATAGGGGCACTTTAATGCTAAATGGTTATAAAAATGGATAACAAAATATTTACCTGTATAAATCATAAATGACATTTTAATTCACCTATGTTTTATCAAAGTTGATTAGATTTGCAGAATTCAACAGTGATCAGTGTTGTAATTGTTAACTAAATCAATTAAAAATTGCTTTTGTCAACTGGAAAAAAAACCAAACCAAAATAAAAAAAATAAATAAAAAAAATGCAGATTTTGCCTAGGCAATTAACTGAAATTAAATAGGTTAAAGTACTAAATAACTAAACTAAAACAAAATAAAGCTAAATTAAATATTTAAGAAAATATATATAAAAATACAAAAATCGCATAAAATTACTAAAACTAAACTGAAAATACAAACTGAAAGCTAACTTGATATATTAATAAATACTATAATTGTATATAAACAATACTAAAATAATACTGAAAGTGATTCAACCTTGATGTTGGTTCATCTGTGAATAAACGTTGAAATGCCAACTGGAAATGCTTTTCCCTGCAGAATGTTCATTTTTAATGACAAGAAAACAAATTAGTTGACAAAATAAAATGACAACTTTTTTTTTTACTGTCAATACAGATCCCACTTGTGATCAGACTTTAGAAAGTTATGGCCAGTTATGCAGCACCAGTACCACTAGGGCAACAGCTACTACAAGATTAGTTGCAACGTCCAGTGATTAAAATCAGTGAATGCATGTTTAGCCTAATGAAACTGGCAGTATTTTCATCAGATAACAGGGTGTAGATGTTTTGGGGTATACAAAAGAATGCATACAGTATGTGCAAGTAACCATTTGGCTAATTTCTCTGATTCCTGCAGGCGTTTGGGTTCTGTAATATGGTACTATGGGCAGGGAACCTGTGGTTCGTCTTCAAGGAAACCGGTTGGCTTGCAGCCTTTGCTGGCACTTACATGCCCTCTGGAGAGAAGCAGCCAGCACCAGACTCCTTGGGCCAGGGTGGGCACAACTGAAAGGCTGAAAATTAAAGCATGGAATTCACAGGAATTCTAATGCTCTCAGTGCATAAGTTTATATAAGTTTATGTATTATTACTACCAAGATTTTTGTTGCAGTTATAAACATTTCTTCTTGAGGTTCACATTAACCTAAATATAAATGAAGTCAGTATTACAGTAATGAGGATAAAGGAATGTGATTTGAATAATATGCTTAATTGTCATTATACTAATGTCAGTGTAAAAATTACATTTGAATGATCCCACAAATAGGCTTCAGGGCTCAACACTAAGGATTTTTTTCTACTGGCCCGGTTGGGCCAGTGGTTCAAATTTTAACTTGCCCCGCCAAAATTTTCACTGGCCCCACAATAAAAAAATAAAAAAATAAAAAAAAAAAATATATATATATATAAAGTCAAAGAAAAGAAAATGGGCCTATAAAATAAGCCTAGTTATTGTTTTCATTGTTTTTGATACATGTAACCTTTTAATAAATATGGTTATGACACCAAAAGCTACTAGATTAACTCTTAAATTTTATATATTGTTAGACAAGTAAATACTAAGAAATAAAATAGGAACAAATAATCAAATTACAAGTAGTAACACAAATAAATACAAAATACCTGAATAAATTTCAGGTTATGTAAACAGGAGATTTTCAGGTACAGAAATTCTAATCTAATGTATAACTATATAACTAGTTAATCAGTCAAGAGCAGTTACAGATGCATAGCCTAAATAATGTGTTTTTTTTTTTTGTTTTTTTTTTCAACATTTCAAAACGTTTAGTATTGTTATTTGAAATTATTTATAAAATGAAAAGATACTTTAAATGTGATATTAAACCCGCCAGGAGGTGGCAGCAAGTCCCTGTTAATAAACGAGTCATTGAGATTCAACCAATTCATTCAAACGGCTGATTCATTCAGGAAGTGTTGCTCAGAGACGCAAAACAATTCTGTGGAATTTGTTTGAAACTATTTTCGTTGGCGAAACAGGCGATTGTTGTCAAAAATGTAAGTTACTTAATATAAACTGCTTGTTTATTAAACTGTATGTTGTATAAAATCAATATCCCATTTGTAATCATGTTTATATTTGGATAAAAATGGCACTCTTTGTGTAAAATTGGCTAACTATATTAAATAATATAAATATAAAAGACATACAGGGGAATTTTTGCCCCTTATCTTGAATTCTGGTGGCATTAAATGCATTTTAATACACTAAATCACGCTGTGAACTCGTGCACACTAAATATGCACGTGCACGTCACGTAGTGTATGTGTGCACCAAAGACTATAGAAAGGGACTTTGGTGTGCACTCAATGGGTGTGTTTTTGTTTGGTTTTTGTAAAGTAAGGGACATACTCTATAATGTCAGATCATTAAATCAACGATTACGGTATCACGGACGATATATAACGCACACCCTACAGCACTGGCCCTACACCACGGGCAGTCCTTATTGTCGAGCCCTGGGCTTATTTTCTTTATCCAAAATATCTCTCTTTTTTGGAGTGATTTCTGACATATTCTTGACAAGTTTTATAAGATTCACCCTAATGCAACTTTGAGGATATTTGTCATTTGAAATATTTGACATTTTGAGGCTCGCAAAGACCATCATCCATCAATTATAATCTCTTTTAAATGTCTTTTTCTAGGCTATGGACAAGAAGGTTATGGACAGGACCCTTACGCCAGCTCTCAGGGCGGGTACCAGCCAGAATACGGCCAACAGGGCAGAGGATATGAAGGCGGTGGTTACAACCAAGGAGTGTATGGTCAGGGTGAGCCCACCTCCTTCTCCAATGAGATGTGAGTCTGGCTCTGCTGGCTGAAGCTCTGCACTGGTGAGTGAACAAGCTGTAAGTGTACAACTGTATATAACCCCGGTTCCCTGAGAAGGGGAACGAGACGTTGTGTCACAGAGTTGACACTATGGGGGGTCAGCGTGACTGGTGTCTTAAAAGGGCGCCTGTAATACACATCATCAACTCTTTTGTCTGAAGAAGACATGCAGGCAAGCCCTAGGCATGGCAACGAGATGCAGCATCACGCTCCCCTTCTTAGGGGACTAGGGTTACATGTGTAACCTAGAGGTTCCCTTTCAAAGTGTGACCTGATTGAGGGAACGAGATGTGGTGTCAATGACTGACACTAGGGGTCGCACTTGGGAGCGGGCAAGTTGTGACATGCATCGTAACTGCCTATACTCCCGTTGTGTTGACTGTCAGGACCAACATGTGCCTGGCTCAATGGGCCAGCAATATCGCTAGCAACTCGAGGCAGTTGATGTGCCACTGCAGAGGAGGTCCTGTTCAGAAACCCGACGCTGTATGTCCCTTGCACACGACATCACAGCCAGTCTTGGATGCTTCTGTTGTGACCAAAACACACCTGAACACTTGTCCTAGGGGAACCCCTGCCCATAGAAATGCAAGGTCACACAACAAATCTCGAGAGTGAGCTAGGATCAGCCAGTCCTCAAGATAGTTGAGAATGCCAATGGCCACTTCCCTTAACGGGGCAGGGGCAGCCTCTTCAACTTTTGTGAAGATGCGAGGTGATAGGGACAGCCTGAAAGGGAGGACCTTGTACTGATATGTCTGACCCTCGAAAGCAAACTGAAGAAACGGTCGATGTCAATGCAGAATCAAGACATGGAAGTACGCATCCTTCAGGTCTATCGGCGTGAACCAATCCTGATGGTGAACGCATGACAGAATGCGTTTCTGTGATAACATCTTAAAAGGGAGCTTGTGCAGGGCCCTAATTCAAAAGTCACAGGTCTAAGATTGGTTGCAACCCACCGCTTTTCTTTGGTACAATCAAGTAAGAGCTGTAGAAACCCTTCATCTTGGCTGGAGGCACAGGCTCTATTGCGTCCTTCACCAATAGGACTGCAGTTTCTGCATGCAGGACAGGGCCGTCTTTGCCTGCCACTGAGGTGAAGAGAACGCAGCTGAACCTGGGTGGCCGCCTGGCAAAATGAATCGGATAGCCAATCCTGCGGCTGTAGGAGTGCTGAAACACCTAACTTGCTCTATAAGCCCTAACTGGAATTGGCCTGTGATGGTTGAGGAAGCTGCGCCTGAATGTGCTACACTGACCTGTGCAGGGATTTGTGTGAGTCGCGTCCGCACATGAGGAGGTGGGAAGTCTGCGTCCAACATGTCTGGGCTGCGAACTATGTGGCCCAGAGAATGAAGTTGCTCTTTCTTTGAAATATAGGTACCGCTACCACTTGGGAACTCCTCTTATCTCTGGGTCGCCCGTCTTGCGCTGCATTCACATGGGGCGTTGGCGTCAACGCTTGACGGAGGGCGTGTCTGAAGCTTGCTGCTGACGCGACTGTCATAGTGACAACAGCCAATCACATTATGGTTTTGCATGAACGCAATTGGCTAGCGACTAATCTAGGGTATTTGCATAAGATATGTCTGACCTTCAAAAGTGAACTGAAGAAACAGTCAATGTCGATGCAGAATCGAGACATGGAAGTACGCATCCTTCAGGTCTATAGCCACGAACCAATCCTGTTGGCGAACGCAGGTCAGCGTTTGACGGAGGGCGTGTCTGAAGCTTGGTACTGACGCGACTGTCATAGTGACAACAGCTAATCACATTACTTTCCGGTGTTGCATGAACGCAATTGGCTAGCGACTTTGTATACGCTGATCTGATTGACTGATGCTTGTCTTGGCGCTTAAAGTTCAACTTCTGCCGCGAGCAACGCAAGTGAAGTGGCGCACAACGGAACCCACAATTCAGTTCGGCAACACGTGTCAAAGTAAATGAGAAGTGTTAACACTGATGCCCCGTGTGAATGCAGCGTTAGTGAAGCTTCGAAGCCTTCTTGGAGTTCTTAGCGCATGCCTGATAAGAAGGCTAGATTCCTGTCCCTCAGGAGAGAATCTTACGAGAATCAAACAAGAACAGAGTTTCTTACCGCGGATGCATCATAATGAGTGCATCCAGCTCTCTCGGGAGTCGAACGTGCTACAACAGTGTTATCTTACACGCGCATATAAACAAGCGGCTCCTGAAGACAAAAAAGCTGATGTGTATTACAGGCACCCTGTTATACTCACGGGTGCTCCACATGTGAGGTCATGAACTGCCATCTGCCAACGATTATTGGCTTTTGTTTCCACGTGTGAACTCCACATATATACTCGCATGAACTCCACATATATGTGTACAGTATCTCACAGAAGTGAGTACACCCCTCACATTTTTGTAAATATTTTATTATATATTTTCATGTGACAACACTGAAGAAATGACACTTTGCTACAATGTAAAGTAGTGAGTGTACAGCTTGTATAAATTTGCTGTCCCCTCAAAATAACTCAACACACAGCCATTAATGTCTAAACCGCTGGCCACAAAAGTGAGTACACCCCTAAGTGAAAATGTCCAAATTGGGCCCAAAGTGTCAATATTTCATGTGGCCACCATTATTTTCCAGCACTGCCTTAACCCTCTTGGGCATGGAGTTCATATATATTTTTTTTAATTTTACAATCAACATTTTAAAGGGGTCATATTATAAATTTTACATTGGACACTACCGATCAAAGTTTTGGGTCAGTAAGATTTTTTTATGTTTTTGAAAGAAGTCTCTTATGCTCACCAATGCTGCATTTATTTGATCAAAGAAACAGTAAAACAGTAATATTGTGAAATATTATTTGAAATTGAAAATGACTGTTTTCTATTTGAAAATATAAATAAAAGTTATGATAAATAAACATTTAAACTTGTCGTTTAAAATGTGTCTTTGCAGATCACAGCAAGAGGACGGTCATGTGATCAGTCAGCATGGAAACTACTAGCTATGTTTCCACTGTCTTCAGTTGGTTTAAAGGGAAGGGGGTGGGTGGGATTGAAGCACATTTAAGAAATCTTATCAGGGTTGATATTAACATCATAACCAAGAGGAGACCCAGGAGGAAGTGAGACACTAATTTCAACATACTGTCTATTGCATCGAATCTAGTGGGAGATTATTCATCCTATTATGATGAGGAAAAACTTGAATATGCTACCAAAAAAATGAATGAAACCTATGATGTATATGTTATGTACGGGGAGCCATTTGAATGAATTATATAAATTATAGTATTAAACTGAATGTGTTTGTGGTGTAAATATGAATTATATTTAATTAGATATACTGTATTGTGAATTTAACCTATTGTTGCTTTTTTTGTGATTCCACTTGTAGCCCCACATTTGTTTTTATTTTCCTACCTTACCACTTCACCACCTCAATCATTCAAACCATGGTAAGAGATCTGACCTTAAACCTCCTTCTGAATGGTTTTTTTTTTTTTTTTTTTATTTGTGTGAAACATTCTTTGAAGGTTCATGAGAACACAAAGGTTAAATAGTATAAAAATTCTGTGTCAATCACTACTAGAAGTGTTAACAAAAGTCATTAGTCTTAGATAAAACTGGTAGGGAGAGAAACTGAGTAACAGAAAAGCTAAGAACAAAGTGAAACCGGAAGTACAGGCCTCTATTCATCAAAATGTGAACAAATTATGCACATGCACAAGATTTATTTCCTTTTATGTTTTGGTTATATGTCCAAACCTTTATAAGCTAAAGCACAAATATATTATTGGTGCTATAAAACGGTTTGTATGACATTATAGTGGACACTTACAAAAGGCAGTCATGGGTGCTTCAGTACTTGATGTTTTGTTTTTCTAGTGTGTTGAAACACCACTGATGCTCTTATTCAGACATGAGTGTGAATGAACCCTTTATATTCTTTCTGAAAATTAATTTCCATGTGTTTTGGCTTTTTGTTCACACTGATATGGGTGTTTTTATGCTGTCTCTGTCTATATGCCTTTACTTGAAGGTCCATATTTCTTTCTTTCTCTCCCTCATTATGACATATGATAATGCAAAATAAAACCATGTTAGAGAATGACGAGTGATGACATTAATGCTCCAGTGTGTTTGTTTTTAGTAGTGCTTACTTTTATTAATTCTGATGTCTTACATTTTTGAATGACAATTAGCCGTTGTAATTTCACTATGGAGTTAGGGAGAAGTGACAAGAATAATGCTAACTTTTGGTTAAAATGATTATTGTAAGGTTGAAGATTGAAACATTTTGAGTTCTCTAGGGATGCAATATATATCATTCTGTATCATATTCCTGATCTTACAACAGACATGGCTTTTGATGCCTTTTAAGACCAGAAGAGGGAGACATTTAGTAAATTAAGTGACATGAATAGAAATTTGACTGTTGAAACAAAAAAAGCAAAATAAAAGACATTAAAACTAAGTTAGTAAATAAATCTACTTTATTAATGGGCCATTGACAAAAAAGGTTTTTAAAAGTGTAAAAAAACCATAATGGAGATATAATAAATTTTGAAGTTTAATAAGTGTTAACAATGAGATTATGTGTTTTTTATAATCAATTAACATTGTCATTTTTTACAAGATGGACAAAATTTGTCACCAAAAAAGTCATTTGGTTTAACCAAAATTTCGGTTTTACCGAATTACACTTTTGGTTATACCGAATAACGATATTTTCAAACAATGCTAACAGGCTGATATCTAGCTAGCTAGCTAGCAAAAGGACAATCAAACATTTTATATTTAGTACAAGTTTTTAAAATATTGCAATATTTTCATGTTTTATAGCGGTTGTACCGAATGACCTGATGTTTCGGGACATGCATAGGAGCAAGTGAAAACATGAATTTTTCAAATAGTTAAAAGAGAGTTAAATGACATGATATTGACCGCATGGCTTGATCCAAAATGGTCCCTTTATATTGGTTACTCCGAATGACATCAATGAAATTAATTTTCCCAGACGTTCTTTCTTATAACAAAGCAACGACTTCTACACATAATTTTAAATGTAGTTCCAAACGTAGGTTCGGGAGGAGCCTAAACATTCAGTCCTGTCAATCATCATTACAAGCGTATATAAGCAGCAGTCACTGCGTCATCCCAGCAACAATTCTTTCAGCATCCCTCCTCCTCCCCTTCTCCTCTTTCTCTTATTCTCCCTCTATGCAGTACTGTTATAGGGGGGTTTAACTCGGAGCTCAAGCCGAGCCTCGGGTTCAGGCCTCCTTCGAGGACAGCAAGCCAAGTTTTACCATTAACCATTCAAACTGATTGGGCAGGCGAACTTGTGAATACCATTTTGCACTATGTTGATATAAGATGTTAGAAAATCATGCCAGACTAAAAAATATTACATTTTTAAGATATTTTAATCACAAATGAAATGGCTGCATTGGCCTTTGAACAGTTAAACAATGACATTTTGACAAATCTTTAAAATACCTTTATATGTAGCAAAATATAATTAAAACCTTTTGGATTCAATAAAAAAGATCTAGTTGTACTACCTTACATACTTTGGATGTCATATCTTTGTTTTTTATTATTATTAAGGCCTTTGGACAAAAAAAAAAATGACCCGTCACATCATTGACCCTAACGCAGTTATTGTGCTTTTCTTGTAAAGTAGCCTACACTACCATCAGTAAGATTTTTTAAATTAATACTTTTATTCAGCTAGAACAAATTAAATTGGCCAAAAATTACAGTTAAGACATTTAATGTTACAAAATATTTTTATTTCAAATACAAACCCGATTCCAAAAAAGTTGGGACACTGTACAAATGATCAATAAAAAAAAAAAGGAATGCAATGATGTGGAAGTTTCAAATTTCAATATTTTATTCAGAATACAACATAGAGGACATATCAAATGTTTAAACTGAGAAAATCATTTTAAGGGAAAAATAAGTTGATTTTAAATTTCATGGCATCAACACATCTCAAAAAAGTTGGGACAAGGCCATGTTTACACGCACTCATGCAACCCCATACCATCAGAGATGCATGCTTCTGAACGGAGCGCTGATAACAACTTGGGTTGTCCTTGTCCTCTTTAGTCCGGATGACATGGCGTCCCAGTTTTCCAAAAAGAACTTCACATTTTGATTCGTCTGACCACAGAACAGTTTTCCACTTTGCCACAGTCCATTTTAAATGAGCCTTGGCCCAGAGAAAACGCCTGCGCTTCTGGATCATGTTTAGATATGGCTTCTTTTTTGACCTATAGAGTTTTAGCCGGCAGCGGCGAATGGCACGGTGGATTATGTTCACCGACAATGTTTTCTGGAAGTATTCCTGAGCCCATGTTGTGATTTCCATTACAGTAGCATTCCTGTATGTGATGCAGTGCCTTCTAAGGGCCCGAAGATCACGGGCATCCAGTATGGTTTTCCGGCCTTGACCCTTACGCACAGAGATTGTTCCAGATTCTCTGAATCTTTGGATGATATTATGCACTGTAGATGATGATAACTTCAAACTCTGCAATTTTTCTCTGAGAAACTCCTTTCTGATATTGCTCCACTATTTTTCACCGCAGCATTGGGGGAATTGTTGATCCTCTGCCCATCTTGACTTCTGAGAGACACTGCCACTCTGAGAGGCTCTTTTTATACCCAATCATGTTGCCAATTGACCTAATAAGTTGCAAATTGGTCCTCCAGCTGTTCCTTATTTGTACATTTAACTTTTGCTACCTGTCCCAAATTTTTTGGAATGTGTAGCTCTCATGAAATCCAAAATGAGCCAATATTTGGCATGACATTTCAAAATGTCTCACTTTCAACATTTGATATGTTATCTACAGGTGCTGGTCATATAATTAGAATATCATCAAAAAGTTCATTTTTTTATTATAAATTATTTTTAAAAATGAAACTTTCATATATTCTAGATTCCCTACATGTAAAGTAAAACATTTCAAAAGTTTTTTTAAAAAAATTTGATGATTAGAGCGTACAGCTCATGAAAGTCCAAAATCCAGTATTTCAAAATATTAGAATATTTCCTAAGATCAATCAAAAAATGGATTTGCAAAACAGAAAAGTTCAAGTATTTTAAAGTATGTTCTTTTGTGCACTCAATACTTGATCGGCAGGACATATTACAGCAAATGACTTGCTCCTAGCACAAATTACTGCATCAGTGAAGTGTGGCATGGAAGTGATCAGCCTGTGGCACTGCTGAGGCACTATTGAGCCTTCAGATCATCTGTATATTGTTGGATCGACTGTTTCTCATCTTTCTCTTGAAAATATCCCATAGATTCAGGTCAGGCATGTTGGCTGGCCAATAAAGCACAGTAATATCATGGTCAGCAAACCACTTGGAAGTGGTTTTTGCACTGTGGGCAGGTGCTAAAGTCCTGCTGGAAAAGGAAATCAGCATCTCCATAAAGCTTGTCAGCAGATGGAAGCATAAAGTGCTCCAAAATCTCCTGGAAGATGGCTGCATTGACTTTGCACTTGATAAAACACAATGGACCAACACCAGCAGACGTCACGGCCCCCCCAAATCATTATTGACTTCAGAAACTTCACACTAGACTTCAAGCAGCTTGGATTCTGTGCCTCTCCAGTCTTCCTTCAGACTCTGGGACCATGATTTCAACATGAAATGCAAAATTTACTTTTATCTGAAAAGAGGACTTTCGACCACTGTTCACTGTCCAGTTCTTTTTCTCCTTAGCCCAGGTAAGATGCTTCTGACGTTGTCTCTGGTTCAGAAGTGGCTTGGTAGTCCTTTTCCTGAAGATGTCTGAGTGTGGTGACTCTTGATGCGCTGACTCCGGCTTCATTCTACTCATTGTGAAGCTCTCCCAAGTGTTTGAATCGGCTTTACTTGACAGTATTCTCAAGCTTGCGGTCATCCCTGTTGCTTGTGCACCTTTGCCTACCCAATTTCTTCCTTCCAGTCAACTTTGCATTTAATATGCTTTGATATACACTCTGTAAACAGCCACCCCATTCAGTAATGACCTTCTGTGACTTACTCTCTTTGTGGAGGGTGTCAATGATTGTCTCCTGGACCATTGCCAAGTCAGCAGTCTTCCCCATTAGTGTGGTTTCAAAGAACAAAAGATACCCGGAATTTATACTGTAGGGATGGTCATTTAATGAAACTCAAATGTAAATATTCTAATATTTTGAGATACTGGATTTTGGACTTTCATTAGCTGTACGCTCTAATCAACAAATTAAAAAAAAAAAACTTTTGAAATGTTTTACTTTACATGTAGGGAATCTAGAATATATGAAAGTTTCATTTTTTAAAATAATTTACAATAAAAAAATTAACTTTTTCACGATATTCTAATTATATGACCAGCACCTGTATATTCTATTGTGAATAAAATATAAGTTTATGAGATTTGTAAATTATTGCATTCCTTTTTTATTCACAATTTGTACAGTGTCCCAACTTTTTTGGAATTGGGTTTGTAAATGATGTTCATATGAACTTTATGTTAATCACAGAAAATGCATTAAGGCTATTCTGAAGGATCATGTGACACTGAAGACTGGAGTAATGATGCTGAAAATTCAGCTTTGCATCACAGGAATAAATTACATTTTAAATATATTCAAATACAAAACATTTCTGTTAAATTGTAATAATATTTCACAATGTTACTGTTTTACTGTATTTTTAATCAAATAAATGCAGCATTGATGAGAATAAGAGACTTCTTTCAAAAACATTAAAACATCTTACTTTTGAATGGTTGTGTGTGTGTGTGTGTGTGTGTGTGTGTGTATGTGTGTGTGTGTGTGTACCATCAGTTTTACTATTTGGCTATTCAAATTCACTGTAAACACGAATTAGTGTTTCTTTTAGATAACTGTATTTAATTAGCATCTGTAAGGAAAAGTTTTTAATAGCTTGCATTAATGTTACAAGTGCTACAGTATAACAATTAGTATTCATTCAGTGAGGGAACAATGACTAATGTCTTGATGGTTTCTTGTCATTTTTGCAATCTTCTGAAATAGGCCCTAAGCCAGAAAAGTGTGGTTTCCTCCTGCATGTGGCAGCACATTTGTTATGATCACTCACTTGTGTTGCCAAAACAAAGCCCTCTGTGTGTCTGCCCACAGGGTTATCTGCTAGGGAGAGCCGTCAAAAGGGACCCAAAGTTCTTATGGCACAGAATATTTCCACGTCACTTAAAATCAAATTGTTACCTATAAACTATAGTTTCCATGTCAGTATACACTCCCTGTAAATCAGGAGAGAGAAACACATTCCAGATGTGGAGCATTTCAAGTAAGTTTCCCCATTCAAAGCCATTTGTCACAACCCTTCACAGCTGCTGCTTCTCCTTCTGCTCTTAAACTGTAAACAAATAAGCAAGAAATAAAATGTTATAATAATAATTATAATGAATTATAATATAATATAAGGGGGAAAATATAGTTTCCTCTTTGAAAACTTTTTTGTTATGAATGTCTTTCAAAGAAAGCTCAGCACTGGTATTTTGCTGAATGAAAATTTCCACAGCTCGCAGTTATGAATATTCCGGCTGTGTTTCAAGACCTAGCGCGCTGTCTACTTAGACAGCATTTGTAGGCAGTTCAAGTGCTAAAGCGAAGCGCTGTCAAAATGTTGTCTAAGTAGGAAGCTCACTAGGTTATAAAACTCTCCCTCTGGTGGTTTTACGCTCCTTCTCCGTGATTTACCCTCAAGAGACTAACGTTAGTATACTAAAGCCTTAGCCAACGCCCCGCACACTCACTCTTTCCTTTCGCAGGGACTGATTCGGACACTCTCAGGAAGTTCATGAAGACGCTTAAAGCTGCGTCAGAGTTGACCGATTAAATCAATAACTACTCTTTTATTTTCGCCACACGGTGTCTTTTAACGGAATCTTCTTTGTGAACGTTTGTTGATACGGACACTAGGCTTCCTAAAAAGGCCTTATTTTATAGGAATACATCTGCAGAATGGCAGAAACTGAGGGAAGTCCGTTCGGAGGCTGTTTGGAGAAAATGAAGAACTATGTGCGAACTCGGAAAGGAACGATCCTGACTGCTGAAATAGTAAGTTATTAACATGGCTCTGGCTTTAATTTAACTACAATTTCATTGTGTAAGACGCTTGAATAACATTGAGAGAACTTCATTTGCCTTCACATCAAAAGTGTGATAAGCAAAATGCTGGTATGAAATAAATGAACTGTTGCCATGGAGACGCTCCCACTCGTTAATTAAAAATAATAACGTTACAGTACACCTGTTGATTCACACACTTGAGTCACGGAGAAAGCGAGAGGCTTTCCTCAGAGACGAGACATACTGTATGACGCTTAATGCATTGTTTTTATTTCATATCTTTGGTCTCTGAGACCACCAAACAGAACATATATGGGGGTAAACATTGTGTAAAGTTGTTTAAAATGTCTAAAATGTATGTGAGAGTGACACTTTAACTCTTAACTTTTGACCATAAACCACATACTTTTCACGTTGAAAGCTTAAAATATATGTGAAGAAAGTGTCAGATATGTGAGCAAACACTCAAGCAACTGTATCCAGTATAACATAAAAAGTGACTAAGATGAAGTATGGTTGTAAATACAATTATAAAACTGCAGCAATTCAGTACATGTCACCTCAAAATATATTCAAGAAGTTGTTATTGTGAGAATATAGCTGTATGGCTAGAAACAGAAGTGGGTGAAAGAGTATTAATAGTGCTGTTGAATGAAATACCTCCCATCACGGAGCCATTTGAAACTTCACACTGACACACAAGTGTGTGTTTTTGGGAGGAGGTGGCATGGAATGCAGACCATGTGCTTGATGGTGTGAGGTCAGAGGGCTCGAGGTTTCACCCATCTGCTGGAAAGATAGAGGCCGGGCTGCTGTCTGTCCTCAGAAAGGAGAAGTTGTGGATTGTCTAAAGATATAAAGATATTGGAACCTTTCTGAAAAAAAATTCTTAAAGGTTCAGTTCACCCAAAAATGAAAATTCTTTCATTTATTACTCACCCTCATGTCATTCCAAACCCGTAAGACCTTCGTTCAGCCTTGAAACACAAATTAAGATATTTTTGATGAAATCCGAGAGCTTTCTGTCCCTCCATTGGGAGCAACGCAATTTACACATTTAAGGTCCACAACGATAGTAAAGACATAAAGTGGTTTAACCTCAATTTTATGAAGCGACGCGAGTGCTTTGTTTGCACACACACACTCACACACACACACACACACACACACACACAAAAAACATTATTTACCCTGTTATTTATGAAAATATTGACCTGCAATACAGTAGGGGGAGCACCACGATAAATCCAAGACTGGACGTTGTTCTGTGAAAGTGCTTTGGGTAATAGTATTTTGTAAATATAGAGGTACATTTTTGCGCAAACAAAGCACTCGCGTCGCTTCATAAAACTGAGGTTAAACCACTGGAGTCACATGGATTACTTTAATGATGTCTTTACTACCGTTGAATCCGTTGGACCTTGAATGTGTAAATTGCGCTGCTCCCAATGGAGAGACAGAAAGCTCTCAGATTTCATCAATAATTTCTTTATTTGTGTTCTGAAGATGAACGAAGGTCTTACGGGTGTGGGACGACATGAGGGTGAGTAATTAATGACAGAATTTTCATTTTTGGGTGAACTAACCCTTAAAGGGCTGTAACATAACAGGCCTTTTAAAATCTATCTATCTGTCTGTCTATTTGTCTGTCTGTTTATCTGTCTGTCTGTCGTTCTTTCTGTGCATAAGGCCTATAAAAATTCAAGTTAAAAATTTACATTTATACAGATTTTGTTCCATTTTAGTTCATTTGAATTCTACTTCCTTACATTTTTAAATTGCTTTCCATCCTGTATGCTACCTTAATTCAAATTCAGTTCAAAATTAAATGATTGAATTTAAATTTTAATACATACTCAATTCAGTTCTAAATGATGCACAGTCTCAGAACAGACTGAAATTTGAACAATTATTTACTTAAATTCTTAAATCTCATTCTCACTAGTGCATATTTAAACTTGGCTGTCAAGACACATCAAACAGCATTAATTCTTGTGTGTCAAGTTGTCAACTATTTTTTTTTAATCGCTTGATCACTATTTGCTTCCACTGTATTCTGCAAAACTTCTGCTTCTGTGCGCAACGTACAAAAGAACGCAAATCATACAGGTTTGGATTGACATGAGGATGAATAAATGATGACACAATTTTAATTTTGGGGTGAACTAACTCTATAGCCAGTAACAGGACACTTTTTTACTGCCTTATTGCCCACATATCTCACATATCATATATCTTAATAATAATAATCATAAATTAGGTATAATTCAAAAGCTTAAACATTCAAAATTCATTCTGTGAAAACTATTTTGCGATTGGACATTGCGTTACCATGGAAACAGTACTTTAAAACCTTTATCAATTTCAAATTTGGAAGTAAAACTTAGACATGGCTTTCATTTTCTGGCAATTTTAGAGTCTAAATTGTTTTGTTAAATATATATTACTTAACACAGTAAACTTAAGCTTCTATAACTTTCCTACACTTGCATTTTTTGAAGTACTTCCACTTCTGCAGTAATCTGCTGACGAGTGTCTTCTTTAAAAAGCCAGAACCAACGTTATGTCTGTATTTCAAATGATTCATGAATAACAACCATTCAAGTTCAGATCTGCTCAAAAAGGGGAGTGACAATTAACTGGTTAAACTAAGCATACATTTCTATAATAGCTCTCAGTATTTTAAAAACCTATATTATAGCAAATTAATAACAAAGGCTATAAAAAGTTCTTAGTAGCTAATTTGTTCAGGGTGAGTGACTCAAAGCTGACAGAGGGATTTTGGAGACCCATAAACTCTTTGCATACAAGACATAAACTATTAGAGAAAACAGTAATAAAGGCCTGAATGATGAACCAGCACCCTCTCTCATTTATTATTATGCATGAATGAATCTTTCCTAGTATCAACACATTTCACATGCCCAACTTCCTGTGTCCTGCTTAAATATAACATCAGCATATTGTGTCCTTTTTAAAAACTATCTGAATTTGTTGCTTGGCCTACATCCTGATCAGATGATGAAATATCGGCCTTCCTTGAGATGCTATTGAGCAACTAACACAGAACACTGTGGTACCAGTAGCACTAATAGCATGTTATATAACTAATTGCTGGTTAAGGTCATGGACGTTGGACATGATACACTCATTTTCAAGAGTTCAATTTTGTCATGCAGACACACCCACGTCTAAACATGTAGAGTCACAGTCAAGTGAAATGACACACCTAGCGTCTTACAGTAAGAAACCATGCATGCTGGGACTTTTACTGAGAATTAGATGAGTGATATACTGTATAGCTCTATTATATTTTGCTGGTTAAAACAAATGTAAACACATGCAAGAATGTTTGCTCTAGCGTGTTGTGAACAAGCTGTAGGCGCCTTGCCATCACTAAGTGTGTCTTTGTGCGTCTTTGCCAAATGATCAGTGTTTGGGTGTTGAATATTCTTCATATACGCATTGCAAAGTGCTTTGTATATTTCAGTCGTGTTTTATGTGTACGCTGTATTGTAAAAGTGTTACAGTCAGTGTTTTTCGTGTATGTGCTTTTAGGTATTTTTTTTTTATTTCTGGTGTTTCCTTATTTATCTGTTCACCCTCGTGACCCTGTTCAGCTCGGAGCCCTCAGTAGTGGGTGTTCTTAAAGGGGCAGCTCTGCATCCTTGAATAGAGCTTCATTGTGTGCTGGCTGGAGTTCAGTCTGCTTGTGAGGCTCATAGAGGCAGTTTGTGCCAGTCCCCACAACTCATAAAGCTCCGATACATATGTGCATGAAGGAGGGGTGCCTGATGACATCATGCTGCCTGCTCCGCTCTTCGCCGCCCACAGGCATGAGCCCGGTGTAATGACTCCCCTTCTCTGGGCTGGTGTAGTTCAGTGAAAAGTAAATTTAATGATTGTTAAATTATTTTGTAGTGCTCTAGAAAATCTAAGTTTGTAATAATGAAGTTTGTAAAGCTGCAGTGAGCATGTTTGAGGCATGTTCATGCATACTTTGTATAAAATAGGGCTAGTCTTTATAAAAATGGTGTTTGCTTCACTCCCAACACAGACCTCTGCTATGCTTAACCCACTTTTAAGGGTTAGTTCACCCAAAAATGAAAATTCTGTCTATAATTATTCACCCTCATGTTGTTTCAAACCTGTAAGACTTTCATTATCCTCGGAATAAAAATGAAGATATTTTTGATGAAATCTGAGAGCTTTCTGTCCCTCCATTGACAGCTATGCAACTACCACTTTGATGCTTCAAAAAGTTAATAAAGAGATCGTAATCTGTATGAATCGAACGGTTTAGTCCAAATTTTCGGAAGTGACTCGATCGCTTTATATGATGAACAGATTGAATTTAGGCTTTTATTCACATATAAACATTCATCAACTCACACATGAGTTGTGGTAAACTGAAGCTCAAGCATGTTTGCTTGACGCGTGCGAGAACCAATGAGGTTCATTCTCGTGTTACGCAGCACGTTTGAGCTTCTGCAAGATCTGAAGAGGTTTGTTCTTGCACGTCAAGCAGTTTCAGTTGAGTTTCTGTTTATGTTCGCTGATCAGTGTTTATATGTGTGTAAAAGCCTAAATTAAATCTGTTCATCAAGCGATTGAGTCCCTTCAGAAAATTTGGACCAAACCGCTCAATTCATATAGATTATTTTTACAATCTCTTTATGAACTTTTTGAAGCGTCAAAGTGGTAGTTATGTAGCTGTTAATGGAGGGGCAGAAAGCTCTCAGATTTTATAAAAAATATCTTAATCTGTGTTCCAAAGATGAACAAAGGTCTTACAGGTGTGGAACAACATGAGGGTGAGTGATTAATGACAGAATTTTACCCTTTAACCTCGGGTATGTTTCACACTTGTAATTTAAAAGCAGGGTTAGCATCACTTTTGGACGTGCTTTGTACAGTCACAGAAAAACCATGCGTTGTATAAACATAACCTTTGTAGTCTGAAAAGTCTATTCAGAATAAACTTGATAGTACAATCAGCAATAGGCCTATATAATATGAGGACATGAAATGCTAAAGCCCTTTTGTAAACATATCACATGCTGCATTCATCCTGTTATTGACACTGACAGCACAAATATGCAAATAAGGACACTAAACCAGGGTTTAGGAATGTACAGTTTGATCGGCAGCTTATGAATACCCAGGATTAATTGTTAACCCCGGGTAAATTACCTCATGTTTAGAATGACCCAGGGTTAACTATTTCAAGTGTGAAAAGCCCTTACATAATTTGAATTGATAACTGAGTAAATTCTGGTAGTTTGTATATGCCTAATAAATCACTTAGTTTGTGTATGCTTTGTAATAAATCAATAATATTAATAGAATTTTTTTTTTCTGTTGTTTAAAAATATGATTTGTGCGATGACTCTTCAACCCTATTACATTCAAAATGTTTTGGGGTCATTAAATGGGATCGTAACATGCAAATTTGCTGATAGTCTGAGGAAAAAATATATTTAAATGTATTTTTTTATTTAGTAATGTGACAAAACAGCCTTTAAAACTTTAAGTTTGGGACAGTTAATATTGCAGAGCAAGTTGTAGTCACGTAGCATGAGCACATCTGTGTGAAGATCTGAGAATGTAGTGTTACACGTTTGTCAAACTAAGCACAGTATGTTGAAGCCAAAAAACATTCATTCTGCTGGCAGTAACATATTTATGTGCCTCATGCTGGCTTCATTTCAAAGGCATGGAGAGATAAGATTGTGCGTGTTTACAACTGGCTACCCTAATGGAAAAAATGCCTTTCTCTGGTATTCTGAAGATCACTATGACGCTGAAAATGAAAACTGTATGTGCTAAAAATGGTTTAGGTTTACGGGTTAAGTGGTTTTAGGCCACAATTTACCTCAGCTATTACCTCAGTCTGGTTGCGCTTTTGACTGGCTATGGCATGCAACATGTGAAAGCACTAGTAGTTGGGTTGTCTCTTTTGTATATAAAATAAGGCCAGTAAGGGTCACCTCAGCAACATCACTTCGGGGTTCATTTCACGCCCCAGAAAAGAACTGCATTTTATTGCCGCTTCGCTCAAATTGAGCTGAAAAATAGCTCATGTGCTAAATGGGTTAAAACACCTAATTTCCAATTAGATTGTAAGAGTTTAAGACTTCTTTTTATTTCAGTTAGTGGATTTGTGTATCAATACATCACACAAACCCTCACAAATGGTTTGTATGCGATAGTCTTTTCTTCCCTATTGTGACTTGTATCTGAGCGAAACAGCTTCTTGAATCAGAAAAATGTAGGGCGGTATTTGATTTTGTCTTTCGGGAATTGATTGGATCATTGCTAACTAAATGGACACAGATCTAAATCTAAATTTGCTGTCTGTTGTGGAGGATATTTAGTCCAACTCTCCGCTGAGACACATGTCATGACTCATGAAGGGGTTTCGGGGGGAGGGGAGGTTACCGTTTTTGATTAAAGATTATGAAGGCATATGAATTTTTAAAAAAAATAATAAGGCATAATAAGAGCTGCAACATTCTGTAAAACAATAAAAATTGCCAGTTGTGATTTTGTGACGACTTTAAAGCACTGTAGTGTCAAATATGAGATGTATTACAAATATAAGCCTAAGTAACATCAGCGATGACAGTTTCAGCATCACTGCAGGATAGGGCCGCACGATATTAAAGAAAAATGCGATAACTTGTTAAATAATGCGATATTCATTATGCGAAACGATAATGCTTTAAGTGTTTAATTTAACCCTTGTGCGTCAATTAAAAAAAGTTACACATAGGTCCAAAGAGGACAAAAATGTCCATGTCCAAAAACTGCTTGGGAGCACAGACACAAGTTTGGTCTCATTTTAAAGAAGACCCTTGGCAGATTATCGTTGAAGTAATAAAAGTTTAAAATGTGGAATAAGAAAAATGTTATAGAGGTTTAAGTTTATGAAAACGATTTATGAACATTATTTTATATGAAATATATATTTTATGAAACATGTTAAACTCTAAAACTGCTAGAAAATCAAAGCCATAAATCTAAACAAGTTGTGTTCCAAATTTGAGGTTGATATCTCAAAAAATTAGCTTTCAGTAAGATTTTGTTTGGGTGCAGTACCAAATTTTCCCCATTAGAAGCCAGCAAAGCTCCGCTGGTACACACAGTGGTTGGATTTGTGATTTGCAGTACAGTAGAGTTTTTCTTTCTCAAATATTACACGTACATCTGACATTCATACCAACACACCCACTCGATTATAGCTGCATGATTTATCCAATTGGCTCTATAATATGCAGAAGCAGAAAACAGGAATAAAGCGAGTATTTGCTTTATAGGCCAAACCTGAGAAAATGGCACTATTTGTTAAAAAATAGTAAAAATTTTAATTTTGAAGCCTTGCCTAAAGAATGAAAACCTATAACAAAGATTGCATCATTTTATAGTTAAATGGCCCTGGGATTAAAAATTGCAGTTTCAAAAACAAACAAACAAAAAAACAGTAAGGACTTTCAGTGGCTCCTGATTTCAGAACATCACTGCTGCAGCTTGTTCTGAGGTTTTGTGAGTGGGTAATGCAAATGAATTGCTCCAGGCTTCAGTGAAGATGCTTGTGATGTAGAAACCTTGTCTTTTTTCATGATTCTTTGATAACCAGAAAGTTTGAAGAACAGCATTTATTTGAAATAGAAATCTTTTATAACATTATAAATGAATGCATCCTTGTTGAAAAAGTATCAATTTATAAAACGTCATAGTGATCTTAAACTTTTGAATAGTAGTATATTTCTCCTCTATAAACAATCAGATGAATCACTTTATAATAACTTTTTTTCAAAAACATATATAATGCTTTACAGATCATTAGAACTGCAGTCCTGCTCATCAAAAACTGCTTGACAGATTTTCTTTGTTGTTGTTCTTGGTAAAAGCAGCATTGGTTGATATGGGAAGCTGATAATGGTTGGAAAATGGTTGAAAAATAATTGAAAAATAATAGTTGTTGCATTTTAATGAAAGATTGCGAAGATAAACATTTATTTCCTTTGAAATAAAATGCGGGGACCTAGATTTATACATCGGTTGTTGATTGGATGGAGGCAAATCAGCTGCATACGAGCTTGCAGTTGACTGTAAGAAAGGGGTGGGGCTTAAATTCAAAATTACAAGGTCAAAAAAAAAAAAAACATGCATGGATGAATAGTTCACATTAAGATTAGTACCATGCAAAGAAGAAAATTGATAGGGGAATTTTCATTTCATGTTTCATTTAGTGTTTATGCTTTATATTGCCATGGTAGCATAACTTTGTTGTTTCCCCAAGTGATTGTAAACAGGAAACAAGCCTCCTAACACACTGAGAATCTTCCTGTTTGAGAATATAATCTTAATCTTCACACTTGTGTATTTTAGCTGTTGTTACTGTGGCAGCAGCACATTGCAAACACAAGGCACAGGTGTTTGACGGTGGCATGTGTACAAATCATTAGTACCACGACAAACCATGGCAACATAGATAACACTTCAAGAGGAGCTGAACCCTGTAAGAACATCAAATAGCACATGTACTGTCCTTGATACTATTGAAATATAAGTATTGTGTTTGATAAGGCAGAGACATGCTATTATGTTTGTAGGTAATCAGACATTTAAATAAAACTGAAAAATAAAATGAAATGAAAAATCAATTTAGAAGAAATGACCAGAGCCATATTAAGCAGCCAGAATAGAGCACTGCAGTGAAGAACGTATTTTTGTAGGCCAACCCTTAATTTATCATCACCCTGGTTCCCTTGACAAAAACCCTATAGCATCTTTCCATTGGCTTTTGGATTATTGTAAAATAAGCTCTTTGACAAACAAAAGTTTATGATTCTTACACAATTTGTTCATCATGATAATTAACAAATTAAGACAAATTTTATCTTTTCAAAACGGATGTATTGCATAATTTTTGATTATGCAATACAAGTTTCAGTTGTTAGATAACATTTATAAAGTGTTTAAATTCATTTTTGTACTTTCTATGTCAGGCGGTACAACCAAATAGTTGAATGTATATGCTGTAGTTGTACCACTTGACATGGAAAGTGTACCAACCTACCCATACTTGAAATGAGCAGTTTTTGAGAGAGATCTACAAACCTTTTCCCTCTGCCACAAGTTTCAGTTGGGTTCCATTAGATGATGCATTATCATGTTTATCATTATTACCTTGTCAATTTATTATAAAAGAGCCATGTTTGCAGTTGTGCCACCCTGACATTTGAGAATATACAAATTGCTGGACAAAAGGTTTTCAATTATCTCAACAGCTTTAAAACTACTGGTATTTATTCAGTTTGTTTATATGAAAGGTTTCAAGCCTAAAATGATGCCATTTAGTTTTTAATTTTGTATTATTGAGACACCATTTTAAATAATTTTCTTAGTTCATTTGTTCGGACAGTTGCACCACCTGACATTTTTTTTTTTTTTTTTTTTTAAGATAACAAAACATAAAATAATATGTATTATTTAAAAGTACTAAAAATGAATTCAAACAAAAAAGAATAAAGTGAATTTATGAATTTATCAAGTTATTTTAAAAGTAAATAATGCACTTGGACAAAAAATATGCGTGTCATTGACCCAATTACAATCAGCAGAAGTAATAAGCTAAACGTTAGGCTATAAACGAACTACACCACAGTCACATGACTTCAACGTCACCACCATTAACTCTTTCAGTCTTTATTTAAAAAACATTTTCACTTAAATTTGAGTTAGAATAGTCTGCAAAAGCATAATTATAACACAATGAGGTTGAAAAAGCAGTCTAGTGAGGAGATGAGTTTACCTGTTCGGCATGATGATATTTAATGTCTTTGAAATTTGCCACTTGCAACCGCATTTTTCAAGACAAACAAGGGGGTATTAATGATGTATTATGTCATAAAATAAAATGTGGAAATATCTTGAGCTTGTGTTAACCACAGACCTCATTTCAGTCATTTAAAAACATTCAAAAATACCCATTACCCATTGATCTGAAAGTGCTAAAATGCTTACTCATTTCCAGATTATATGTCATCCCTGTAGTACTCTATACCCTTGACTTGTGTAAAAACAAGAAAGTGTGCTTATTTGAAAGAAAGTAACCACCTACCAACCACTTAACACCTTAACAACTGCATAGAAATGAACTGGCAGCAGTCCAAACATTCCTACCATTATGTCACTGAGTATTGCACCACTCACATTTTCTAAATATCTAGTCACAAAAATAAAGTCTTGTTACTTTAAAAAAAAAAAAAAAAAAATATATATATATATATATATTTATACATTTTAATGTTTTGTTTGGCTTGTCAGTAGATTTAAAATTTTAAGCATGTGAAAATCTCAAGGCTAGTCATTTTTTGTCAATCTGCAAATACTTGCTTTTCTTTACAGAAACTAATGTCTACTAATGTCCACAGGAGGAACAAACCTTTCCTGTAGTAGTTGCTGGCAGTGTTTATTTGGATATTTTTGTTTTTATGGCAGGTAGCAGGATCAGCAAATGCATGTATCGAGTGTTTGAGTTTAAGGGCTGATTTGATTAGACGTTCATAAAATTTGTGTGCTCCCGAAAGTATTCTTATAATAGTTCTTTGTTTATACCCATATAAGGACCTCGTCTACTGCGCTCTGCATGAATTGTGCTGTGTTTACACCCATGCCGTATTCCTCCCTTTAGTCCCCACCACATGTTTTAGTAATCAAAGTTCAAAAAGCTTCACAAAGTCAAAAGGGATGTGAGAAATTCAGAGCTCCACTGTTAACTGACACCTAGAGCAGATGGTACGTTCAGATGAATTGTGGGTAGTGAACAGTAGTAGAAAGCTTTGGCAGTTTGGCAGCAAACATGGGTGACGTACCTGAGAGGGGGAATTTCCACGCTTAAAAGCCAAGACTTTTAGAAAAATAGTAAAGAAAACAACCATGCACATTGACACTTTAAGAAAATACAACTAAAGTTATGGATAGTTTTTTTTTTTATAGTTTCACTTCATAAAGTTTTTATTGTAGTTTTACCATTTTAGGGCTACCAAAGTTAACTGGTTTAATTTAAAAACATTTTTACATGTTATTTCTGTCTAGTGGCATTATCATGTTTAATATAGGCCATTTGTAATGGTTTCCAGTTTTATAATGTATCAAATTACCATGTATCAAAAGGTTTATTTATTTAGGGGCCAGTTGTGTTTTATTTATTATTAGATTCAGTTTAAAATACATTTGGAAGATGTACTTTAATTTCAGTTAACTAAATGAAAAGGTTTTTGTTTTCATTTTAGTTTTTTAAATTCATCATCTATTTTTGTATCTGTTTATAACCTGTATATACATGTTATAAATCTTATTGTGAACAGTTCATCCATGTATATGTTTCATGCTTTAACATTTTTTAGGGGTTCAAGCTCGTAGTGCTGAAACCCTATTGTTAAAATTTACAGGGATCAGCATTCTCCCCTAAAAGTGATTGGGCAGACCAAAGCATAAGTCGTAGAGACTAGAAACTAGAAACTGAGGGCTGGTAGTACTCACACCGTCTACAGCAGGGGTGTCCAACCCTGCTCCTGGAGAGCTACCGTCCTGCAGACTTTAGTTCCAACTCAAGCAACCCTTAACACCTTGAATAGCTGGTTCAGGTGTGTTTGATTGGGGTTGGAGCTGAAATCTGCAGGATGGTAGCTCTCCAGGAGCAGTGTTGGACACCCCTGGTCTACAGCGTCACCAAGGCTCACCCGATCGGCCTGATGGGGGCACTACCGCAGTCAAAAGTGCAAAATGTCTCATATGCCATAGGCATAGGCTCAAGTGTCTTATATCGTTGGAATCCTTGGCTCAAGATGGAAAAATGCCGGATTCGGATTGGATCAGATTCAGTCGCAAATTTTCAGGTATTATGGATTTTTTTTTAAAAACCTACTTTTTCAAACAAGTCCTAAGTTTGTGGCCCGATCAGAACCAAACAAGTGCTCAAGATTCTCTGGAGCCTGATTGTCAATAATTATCAAAATAAGGTAATTTCGATTCACAGTCTCTAAGGGCCGCCAAAACATATGAAGGGGGTGGAGCAGCTTTTACTAAAATGGCTATAACTCGTGAATGGAATGAGATATTTTCACTAAACTCAGCACACCTATGCAAGAGCTCATTCTGTGGTCGCGTGAAAAAGGACGCAGTGACTGGCCACTTGGTGGTGCTATAACAGGAAAAAAAAACATGAAAATGGCTATAACTACTTAACCGTTAGTCCAATTGACTTGAAAATTGGCATGCAGTGTCTTTGTACAAGGTGCCATGATTGTCTATGAGGACACTGACGTATCTCAAAAAAAAAACCGTAATGTCCACCATTGGCCAATGAAGTTTGAGCAGCTAACTGGGCCTGTTTGACTCACAGCCCTAGAGGCCTGTGAAAAATTTGAAAGAAATCGGCCACTGGGGTGGGGGTGGAGGTTTTTTCTTTTTCACGTGCGTAAAGGATCGTGTATCACATGATTTTTTGCACACGCTCACGACATTCATACCACATGGTGGAACTCCTCATTCTGAGCAACTTTGACTCTAGGACCGCCGTTGTCCGTCAAATCGTTCCTTATATATTGGAGATTTTAAAAAACAACTTTGGCGAACTAGTCCTAGGTTTTTGGCTCGACCTCAGTAACTGTTAAAAAGCTTTAAAAACCATATATTTCTTATGGTAAATTGCCTGTATTTGGTGTAAATGGTCTTTTCCTTGTATGATCGAGATGGAGAATGGTGTAAGGGGCCAACTGCTAATGCTAACCATCTAAACCTTCAAAACCATGTTCACATCCCTACACTACGTGTTCTACACTGATGTAATCAAGTTTTTTGAAGTTAGTAAACTTTCTGTCTGTCTGTTTTCTGTAGCTCATCAGTTTCATCATCCTCATCTGTTATGCCGCATCGATGTATGGAGGGTATACAGCTGTCGCCATCTGCGAGATGGTCTTTGCCATCATCTTCTTTGTTATCTTCATGATGGAGCTGGACAAACAGTTCCTGGTGGTGAACTGGCTCTGGAGCGTAAGTATGAATTCACACACACTTGCATCATGGTCCACCCTAGCATTGTGATGGTAAGTTTTTCATGAGCAAATGACACTCAGATTTTCTCTGTTTGCCCCTTCAGGATCTGTTCCGAGCTATAATCGGCGCAGCGCTTTATCTCATTACCTCTCTCATCTGTGTGATCGGTGGAGGTGGGGATGGGGCTCGCATCGCTGGTGGGGTGAGACATCCAACGTTCAGCATCAAAACATACCATTCTTTCATCATTATGAGCAAATCTGATTTATTACTGCTATATATCCTTCTCTGATAATCACTCTGCTGGCATCTGTCTTTAACAAAGCTCACCTTCTCTCCCAGGTGTTTGGTCTGCTGGCTGGGGTCTTGTTTGCTTATGATTCCTACACAATCTTCTTGGACATCAAGAGCAACAGACAGCATACAGCTGCTCCCACAGGTGCATGAACACATTCATTCATTCATTTAAAACATTTTAGAAAGTACACTGGCCTCAAAAGGTTTTTGGACACTTAAACCACATTTAAAGGGGTCATGATTTTTATTTATTTTAATGTTTCTTGAAGTTCACTTATAATTTTAATAAAGTTTTTTTGCACAAAAAACAAATATATAAATATATTCATATATATATATATATATATATATATATAAATATGCGCAGAAACACGATTATTTTCAGACTAAAGATAAAGAAAATCAAAACAAATAATCTAACTACAAGAAACAGCACAAATACATGAGAGCTAAGATACAAATAAAATAAACAATGCTTTACAGGTTTTTCAGGTATCTAACAGCTTTCAGGTACAGAAATTGAATAAAGTAATCAAATATAAAAATAACACTGCATATAAACTTCTTTGAATAGTTAAATAAAGATGAAACATTATTGAAGTTACAAAAGCTGTTCAGTCAAGAGTGATTTCTTCGTGCTTTGTCGTTCGATTAACATTAAAACACAGAGAGCAGGAATATTAGACTGCTGTCCCTTTAAGACATAATTCAAAGATCCAGTACACTGATACTGATACACATGTGTCTGTCTGTCTCGTTTTTCTCCTAAAACATAACCTACTATGTTAGGATACTCGCTAAGATGGGCATGTTGACATAATTTTTGTGTGAATTTGTGTGTTTAGGTGCAAGACTTGAAAGAGAATTTGCGCGAGAGTATTTGCGCGCTGTGACGTGGCTCTCCGTGTACGCACTTCGGATGAGTACACACAAATCTCCTCACAGCGCGCGCGAGTTCTCTTTCGCGTCTTACGGATGACGGTTTGAATTGGCAAGGTTTAAATGAGTTTAGTTTAAACACAGATGTTCAGGTCTCACCTGCGCTCGCGTCGCGCGCTATCAACACCGGGTGATGACGGCGTAAATGACTGTTCATAGAGCTTTCGGCACGTCATTGAACATTTGTTTACAACGAGTGAATGTTTTGTCCATGTTCTTTCGATCATCGCTGTTGTACCTTATCAAAACTAGAATGCATATCCAGCGACTGAAACATCCATCGACCGAATCTGTCTGTCTGTTTTGCACGTTGTTTTCAACAAACCATATTATAGATGCGTCGTTAGAATTGGGGATGAACTGCGGTGCAAGCGCGTGCCGAACCTTGGGTGGAGAACCGAATGGTTCCATTTTTTACAGCGAACCGTCCCACCCCTAGTATCCAGTGTAGACAGTGTTAGTGATTATAATGGGTTCCGTTTGCTTTTGACGTGACGCGACGCTCACATCCAGTGTAGGTAAATGTCAGCTGTTAAATGATTGAATGCCAGTGGGCGGGGCCTATGTGCGATGATGTATAACTATTCATCGATGTCTTGCTTTGGAGGCAGTCATATGCAAATTTATTTGCCAGTGTGACGTCACAGATCCTACAATATCAAAACAAGCTGCTTTTGGAGCTTAAAGGATTAGCTCACTTTATAATTAAAATTACCCCAAGATTTACTCACCCTCAAGCCATCCTAGATATATTTGACTTTCTTCTTTCTGATGAACACAATCGGAGATATATATTAATAAATATCCTGATGCATCCGAGCTTTATAATGGCAGTGAATGGGACCAACGAGTATGAAGCTCAAGAAAGTGCATCCATCCATCATAAATGTACTCCACACGGCTCTGTGGGGTTAATAAAGGCCTTCTGAAGCGATTTGTTTATGTAAGAAAAATATCCATATTTAACACGTTATAAAATGAAGTAACTAGCTTTCGCCAGACTGCCTTCCGTATTCAACTTAGGAAGAAAGTGTAACACCTCTTGCAGTTCAAAATGCTTACGCTGCGTCCTACGTTAGTCAGTTACACTTTTTTTGTAAGTTGAATACGGAAGGGGGTCTGGCAGAAGCTAGATATTTTATTTTATAACTCGTTAAATATTTATATTTTTCTTTCACAAACGGATTGCTTCGCTTCAGAAGGCCTTTATTAACCACCTGGAGCCGTGTGGAGTATGTTTATGATGGATGGATGTGGATGGATGCACTTTCTTCAGCTTCAAACCTGTTGGTCTCGCTCACTGCCATTCTAAAACCTGGGTGTGTCAGGATATATATTTATATATACTCCGATTATGTTCATCAGAAAGAAGAAAGGATGGCTTGAGGGTGAGTAAATCTGGGTAATTTTCATTTTAAAGTGAACTAATCCTTTAAGTAAATGCTTTGTTTATAAAAAGGAGGATGTTTTAAGCCATGAAACCTGCAGGATCTTTTAATAGTACAAAGACCTCATATGTCAAAAGATCAAGGCAAATCTTAGTTGTCATGTCATGACCCCTTTAAAAGTCATTGCATTAGACATAAAATATCAAACCAAGTGTCACCAAATGCTGCAAAAGTTTTTGCTCCATGAATTTAGTGGATGCACTATGTCAGTTTAGGGCTACACAATATTGGGAAAAAACTGACATTGCAATATTTACTTTTTCTGTTGTATAGTACCTGTCAAAAGTTTGGAAACATTACAATTTTTTAAATATTTTTGAAAGAAGTCTCTTATGCACACCAAGGCTGCATTTATTTAATCAAAACATACAGTAAAAATGATAATATTGTGAAAATTATTACAATTTAAAATAGTTTTCTATTTTATTAAATTTAAAAATGTAATTTATTACTTTTCTTTGAAAAGTCCATTCCACCAAAACCTCGAGACACCATCACTTTATAAGATGAGCAGATTTCATTTAGGCTTTTATTCACATGTAAACTTTGATCAACGCGCACACATCGAGCACATCAAATATGGTAATCAGAAGCTCAAATGCTCTTTCTTGACATGAGTTGTTCTTGGGTTAAGCAAATACGGTTGATCTCCCATTTACTGTATTTGATGTGCTCTGTGCATTTGCGTTTAAAGTTTACATTTGAATAAATTTGTTCATCATATAAAGCCATTGTATCTTTTCAGAAGACTTGGATAAAACTGCTTGATTCATATGGATTACTTTTACAATGTCTTTATGAACTTTTTTAAACATTTTTTTGGTGAAATGGCTTTTCAGTTGAGGGACAGAAATCTCATGAATGAGATGAATAGAAGTTTTAAGGGTTAGGAATGACATGAAGATGATTTTCTTTTTTTGGATAACTGTCCCTTTAAATCTGTTCTCCCAGCAGCATTTATGCCAGTTGTTTGACAATGAAGATGGAGGTTTAAGCCTCTCCCTAGACTTTAACTAAAGGTGACACATGTTGTAACTCTCTTTGAACAGGTCGCTGAAGGCTGTCTGTGGGATGTTTACAACTGACATTTGGCATTTGAGCCTAACAGTTATTCTGGTAGAGACACCAGTGGCAACACTGGTATCTAACCAACCAAAAGCTATTCCGTTTTACATGTCCGCTTTTCATTTCGTGTAACTATAACAACTTAACCTAACTAACTGTTCCCCAGTTATTTATTTTGCGTCTCCCTTTTTGTTTTCTCTCTTTGTTTTTTTAACAGATGACACAGTTTGAAAGCTACTTTCCTCACTACAACATTAACAGCAACCAAAACATGGAGAACAACTCTAAAAATGGCAAAAGGAGAGAATTCCTGAGAGTTATCGCAAAGTTACCATGAGAGATGAAGACCAGAGGAATGCAAAAGGGATGAAAACATTACACAGAAAAGAAGTTTATGTACAAAAGGGGTTCAAAAGTGAACTGTAAGATTGTTAAAGAAGCAACAATATATGAAGGAACAGAAAGCTGTTGGTATCCAAAGATTCATTATTGTCGTTTGGTTAGGTGGCTTGTTACCCCAAAAATTATTATCAGATTGGTTGGTTACAAAAGCACAACATTTACAACATTTAGTAGAAGAAAGGGCTAATAAAATGTCAGATAAATCTGACAACTCCAAAGCAGTTATCAAGAGTTTCAGTCAGTTGTCTTCTTATTCTTTACTAGTTCTAAGACTAGTTTTGGCCCAGTGATTTTAAATTAAGTCATTTTATTATTATTATACTGGGTAATTATTATTACTCTGTCTGGTGCTGTTTTTTTCTGAAGAAACATTAAAGCTTAAGTTTGTTATGGTGTAAAACTTCACCATAGCTTGTAACTATAACTAAATTCTAATTATTATTGATTGATCTTGTGTTTTGTGTTATTTGTATAAGTTTTTGATGATTTCAAACAGGATTTGGGTCAGTCTAACCAGTTTATAGATATATAACTCAGGTGCAGTCATAAAAAAAGTCAGTTTTCAGTAAATTTAAAGGGATTTTCTCATTGTTCAAACTGAAAAGGAAGGAATCTCAACCCTAATATTTTCTAAGGTGGTACAAATTTGTACTATAACAACTTCAGATGTCCATGTGTTGGTAAAATGTTAATTTTTATTAATCTTTCCTACGTATTGCCATTTAACCTGTTACCTCAAAGGTTGCTCACATCTTGATGCCATAAGAGTTTTTTATTTTTTATTCTATTAATAAATCAATTCATATATTAGACATATCTTCATTTACAGCCTCTATTCCGTTCAACTCTATTGAGTAATGTAGAGTAAGAAATACTACCACAGCATGCACAGTTTGTCATCATTTCCTCATTCAAGATTTCCTGAGAAAATACCATGAATAAAAACTGTTTACTCAACTGTGTAATAAGAAATTATTTTGACGTGCCTCGAAAGAGATCACTGAGGAGTACCTGGACCGCCAGCTACTCCACTTATTCAAATGCAGTTTGTTGTCTTCACACTTAAATAAGCAGAACTTCTCAACAGATTCTGGAACAGGAAACTATCATTCTGACCTAACACCTGATTGTTGTAATGCCATATGCTCAACAGTTGTAATTTTACTGTAAAACATGACAAGCTTGTCTAAGTCAGAGATCTTCTGTTTTATTAAAAAAAACAATAATTTGGCCTGTTTTGTTTAGACAAGTGGGTCTTTTTTCTGTTTGGAAATCATTTATAACGTATAAATTGTTGTAACAATTTATAAATTTGAATTTGTGAAGACTGTTTGCTTGTTTTGTCCTCTCATGTCTATATTTGTCTTTGCAGCCTCGGCTCTACCCCAGTGATTACCCAACAGCATTTATTTGTGAGATGGTCAGAAATGCCATCAGTCCAGTAAAAAAAATGATTAACTCAGGATGTTCTGGTCGTTTAAAACAGACATATTTTCAGACAAACATTTTTTGCATGTTTTTGTTTTCAGAAGTACAGCATGTACAAGTAACTCTGCAGGATTCATGTCTCTGTGTAATTGGTGTTGCTGGTATTTTTGGAGTTCTTTCGATAACATTTAATAAAAGGCTGTTTTAACGTGTTCAACTTTTAAAAATGTGTGTGTGGACCCTTAAATCTGTATGTATGAAGACATTTGAAGAAACGGTACAGCGAGTGAAGATTACGGTGCGCGCAGCGCCACCTGCTGGAATCTTACGAATGATTTCGACTGCCAATAATATGACGTTTTATAGCAACACGAATTTACTTTAGATCTATCCATCTATATATATGTGTGTGTGTGTGTGTGTGTGTGTGTGTGTGTGTGCGCGCAGAAGAAGAATAAGCGATAGACAGCTATTGGAGAAAAATGCAGGTGACAAATATTTGTCACTAGATGGCAGCATCTACATTTATACAAGTTCTGAGGAGTTTACTGTAGGCTTTTCTGCAAGGGTAAAGACTTGTGAGAATGCCATTCGTTTATTTTGAAAAAAAAAAAAAAGACAAAAACAGTGGTAATTAAATGGCGAAGATAGATAATATTAGCCTAACTTGACAACTTTTTAAAGAGGTCTCAAAATATTTTGGCTAAACTACTTTTCAGAATCAGTTTTGTTTGTGTGTGTGTGTGTGTGTGTGTGTGTGTGTGTGTGTGTGTGTGTTATTTATTTATTTATTTTTTATGCAATACATTTAGCCTAGAAGGATTTCGGATCATGTATCAGTGTATAACTATAATTTTTTTAAAATATACAAAATGGAAAATTATTTAAAAAAACAAAAATTTACATAAAGTCTTTTAACTATTTTTGATAAATGCTACATTTGACTAAAGAATTGATTAAAAAGTCTTAGTAATTCCTCAGACAGACAGATGATAGATAGATAGATAGATAGATAGATAGATAGATAGATAGATAGATAGATAGATAGATAAACAAACAAATCGTGATCACATTACACAATAGCTACACTAAACACTTTATACAGTAGCCTGCCCTTACACACAACAGAAGTATTTTTAACACCATAACACATTCAAAAATCAATTTCAGTAGGCTACGTTAGGGGGTTTAATTCACAAAGAGACTGCAGCTGACTGGTTTTTGTGATGAGAGTATAAGGTACAGTAGCGGTGAACAGTGAACAGGGGGTGGTCCTGATACACTACAGTTAAACACTTGTCCTGTAGGTGTAGCCCGTCTGGTTAGACGTTCTTACGGGCAACTTCTTGTGGAGTTGTTGCCAGCACAGAGATCTACAGGCCAAAAACCAGACCTTAGAGACGAGCGAAAAGAAGTTACGTTAGATTCAAGGAAACTTCAGCGGACATATGAGAGTATTCGCGTGAATCCACGCACGAGACGTTACAGCTCCGACATGTTCACGCGCGGATCAAAGAAGCGACGCTCCAATCGCTCGGTAAGTTGCTCTCATGTCGTGGCATCCCGCTTTTAACACAATATAAAGGCATTTTATCCTTTTCTACAGTCTGTCCTCAGGTGTTTGAATGAACGCAGCGTGGTTTGACGTTTAAAGGTCATTTTAAACCTATGTTGATGGTCGAAAGTTACTTTTGTGTCTTGCACTTATTTTACCTGAGGAGACTGTTTTCATCGCAAGTTGAGGACAAGGAGTATACATATTATAACGTACACTCTTGTGTTTATTTTTAATTGTATCAGTAGTAAGTTTTGGATGCAGCATGTATAGTTATCAATCATTATTTTGCCCATAAGCATTAATGTGGCATTTTTCGTGATCTTGTTAACTATTGCATTGAGGAGGCGTGGCTTATTTGTGTCTACGTCACCGTTACCTGTGCAGGTGACGCCATCGGTTGAGGATACCATTTCATAATTATAAATAAATTAGATGTTTTAGTATGCCAATTTAGGAATTCAATCTGAATTTACCCAATTAATGTGCGTTTAGTTTATGTCTAAAACAAAATGAGGTCTAATTGCAAAATTATTCTTAAAATATTATTTAAAAAATCTACAAGAATAGAACAAATTAATTTAGATTTAGAATTTTTTATTTGCCTTTCTACAGTTTTAAAAATATTACAAAACGTTAGTCCTGAAGATCTGCATCAGTTAGCGTCCT
This sequence comes from Ctenopharyngodon idella, assembly GCF_019924925.1. Classification (NCBI taxonomy): domain Eukaryota; kingdom Metazoa; phylum Chordata; class Actinopteri; order Cypriniformes; family Xenocyprididae; genus Ctenopharyngodon; species Ctenopharyngodon idella. The sequence goes on from NC_067227.1 coordinate 4,121,543, forward strand.
AACTGAATGCTTCATATTATGTTTTGTTGTGTTTTCCTTCCTGAAGGTAGTGCTTTAAGTTGAGGAAATGTTCCTCAAATGTCTGGAAAAGGAAGACAGGGAGACAAGTGGACAAAAAGTAAACACAACCTAAAACATCAGGACATGCTTAGACCCATTTTCATTGAAGATGCTAATTGGATTAGAATATTTTGAATGGATTAGAACAGGAAACTCTCTGTTTCCTAAAGCTGCTCTCTGTTATGTGTGGATTCAAATGTTTACCAGATGATCTTAAGGGTCGAATGAATCTTGTAGTTATGTATATTAAAATGAAATGAACAGAGATAATCTGATATTGTCCTTTTAATTTTGACGAGGAGTCACAAGCAAGTATCTTTTCATACAGACCCTTGACCATTTGACATTCAGCCAGTGTTTTTTCACTTGTAAGTGCCATAGTTATTATTCAGAATGTCCCACTCAGGACAGACTACCGAATGCACACTGATGAGCACGAGGAAACAATGATGGTGGGCCTCATAAAACTTTTAAAAAGTTTTTTTGAGCTTTTGACCTCTTGTAACTGTTGTCATGGTCACAATCGAGAGGAAATTTTCCCTGAGGGTGTGGACAGGAAGACACCCAGAGGGCATCCTGTCTCACCGTTAGAGACGGGACACAAAGGTGACTCAGACACCAGTTTTCTACATAAAACCTTCAGGTCATAGTATGTTTCTCCGCATATTCTGTATACGTCATAATTTCTTTTGAATTATGCTTTTTCACATTATCTTTTCTCTGCAAACATCTGCACAATAATAACCACTGAGAGATAGGCTAACTCTGCTAAAATGATCACTGGCTATTAGGTCATTGTTTTGTCTTCATGAAAGTAGTTTTTTGTACTTTTGTTGCTTTCCGGCCATTACATTCCGTACTTCCCTTATTTGCATTTTTATTTACTTCATGTTCTGCACTTTTGTTACTGTTTGTTATTTACCTTACTTAAAGGATTAGTTCACTTTCAAATAAAATTTTCCTGATAATTTACTCAGCCCCATGTCATTCAAGATGTTCATGTCTTTCTTTCTTCGGTTGAAAAGAAATGAAGGTTTTTCACGAAAACATTCCAGGATTATTCTCCTTATAGTGGACTTCAATGGTCTCCAAACGGTTGAATGTCAAAATTACAGTTTCAGTGCAGCTTCAAAGGACTTTAAACGATACCAGACGAGGAATAAGGGTCTTATCTAGCAAAACGATCGGTCATTTTCCAAAAAAATGTAAATGTATATGCTTTATATAAACAAAGGATCGCCTTCCAAGTGCTTCCGCCAAAACCGTACTTTCGTATTCTTCAAAAAGCTTACGCTGTATGTCCTACGCCTTCCCTATTCAACTTACGGAAAAAATGTAACTGGCGCTGCGTTTGTTCCGTAAGTAGAATAGGGAAGGCGTAGGACATACAGCGTAAGCTTCTGAAGTCCATTATAAGGAGAATAATCCTGGAATGTTTTCATCAAAAACCTTCATTTCTTTTCAACTGAAGAAAGAAGGACATGGACATCTTGGATGACATGGGGGTGAGTAAATTATCAGGAAAATTTTATTTGAAAGTGAACTAATCCTTTAAGGTCAGCTGTCATTACCTCAAGTTCAAAGAAGTTCAACTTTTAAAAAATGCATTTCTAGACCTTTTTTTTCGTTCCACTGACCTGCGTCTCACATTTTTAAAGGGTTAGTTCACCCAAACATGAAAATTATGTCATTAATTACTCGCCCTCATTTCCATCCACACCCGTAAGACCTTTGTTCATCTTCAGAACACAAATTAAGATATTTTTGATGAAATCCAAGAGTTTTTTTTTTATCCTCCATTGAAAGCAACAAAATTACCACATTCAAGGTCCAGAAAAGTAGTAAAAACCATTAAAATAGTCAACGTGACTACAGTGGTTCAACCTTAATGTTATGAAGCGACGAGAATACTTTTTGTGCGCAAAAACAAAAAAAAATAACGACTTTATTCAACAATTTTTTCCTCTTCCCTGTCGGTCTTTTAAGCAGTCGGTGCAGTGCTGCATTTCCATGTTTATGTCAGAACAGTGGCTCAGTATTGGCCAGCTCCTGCATCAGCATCATCGTACTGCTCATGTGAAAAAGCGCCGCCGTTCGAATGTAGAACCTGGAAGCGCTGCAACGAAAATAACTTTAAAGTTGAACCACTGTAGTCACGTTGGCTATTTTAACCATGTCTTTACTACTTTTCTGGATATTGAATGTGGTAATTTCATTGCTTTCAATGGAGAATAAAAAAAAAAAAACCTCTTGGATTTCATCAAAAATATCTTAATTTGTGTTCCAAAGATCTTTCGGGTGTGGAACAACATGATGGTGAGTAATTAATGACAGAAATTTGATTTTTGGGTGAACTAACCCTTTAAAATGTTCTGTGTGAACTGGCCCTTACTTGTGTTACTAACTTGTGTTACTTGTATTACTTGCATTACTTTCCTTTTATTACATGAATTACTTTACTTACTTTACTTAATTGCATTACTTTCAGCACTTTTATAACTTACATTACTTATATTTTCATTACTTTTCTTACTTTACATATTTGCGTTTTGTTACTTACATTACTTTCATTTCTACTTCTGCATTTCTTGTTAATTTTTTACCTTAACTGTGTTTACTTTTTGTACTTGAGAACTTCCAAATTTGTGTTTTGTCTGAGGACATTTGTGTAAGAACTACCCATGTAGTTCTGGCTCTTGCTTTAGGCATAATAAAACAAATTACTTAATAACCATATTTTTGTTATTTGCATTACTTTGGGGATTTGTGTTATTTTCAGTACTTCAGTTACTTTGGGTAGCTACTTGAGAACTTTCAAATTTTGTAAGTTTGTGTAACACTAACTTTTGCTTTAGAAGTATTTTGGTCTGGGATAAATGTTATTGATAAATCTATTTAATAATATAAATTTTATAAATACAACACAAATGCATATATATATATATATATATATATATATATATATATATATATATATATATATATATATATATATATAATGTGTGTGTGTTTCAAACCCACTTTTATTGTAATCATATATGCAGCCTTCAGTTCATAATAGTACATTAAATCAAATCCATGAACTTTACCAGCTTTGGACCTGAATGGCAGGTTTTTCTTTCTATAAATAATCCAGTTTGATGCCAGATGTTAATTTGTGAACATGGCAATTTAGTTCTCAGAACTCTTGGCCTATCTACAGTTTTGTCTATACAAGGCGACACAGAAAAAACGTTTGTGAGATTTTTTTTTTTTCCTCATACCTCCTCCTTCTCTCCTATTCATTCTTTTAAACAGGCTAATGCAATTAACTATTCAGCAAAGAAAAAACACTCAAAGATCCTGTCCACTCTCCCTCTCCCCCTCTCTCTCAGCAGTGAATAGCAATGCTCTGGTCTCGGTTCAGTGAAGTGTTAGAGTTCACTGATCTTACAGGCAGTGTTTGTTTTAGCACGTGTGTTTCCATAGATCTCTCGTTCCTGGCGACAAGAGGCCGCCGTCCGGCTGCAGTTCTCCCTCATGCTCGCTCATCCTGACTGGGCTTTTTACAAATATGCTTTCATAGTACACAAAGCTTGTTAGTGTTTCTTGTCTGCATTAATCTTGACTAAGAAATTCAAATTATATTTAACAGAAGTGTATTGTTGCGTATTTCATTGTCATGATTCACAAACTTGTTTTGTCAAATTAAGTGCAGTGTCTATTTTTGTACTAACCCACGTGTGTGACAGGTTTTTCATTTCTTGCTTGTACTTACGAATATGAGAATTTCATATTTTTGAGTTCTCAACAAATTGTACCATGGTACAGTGATGGTATGCTATGTTTAATATGAACAACTTGTAATACATGAAATCTTTAAAAGTTTCTCTTGATGTATAAAATACTAATTTCTGTCTTTATGTAGCCTATCTGAAGAACAAAAAGCAGCTAGCATGCTAAGTCTCTGATAAATTTTTTTGTTTCTTGTTTTCAAAGTGATTTAGACACTTTCACACACTTTTTCCTAGGTTCCCTTTCAGTGTGTGTGAGAGAGCAAACCAGGTGTTTTAGTTTTATGGCAGTTGTTTTGCAGTATATAGGCACGTCAAAGATTTCAAACACCCTAATCACGTCACTTGTAGGTTTTGAAGAACAAGTTCTAAGTTTTATTGCTTTCTTCTGCTTGTTTGTTCCCACAAACAAGCAGAAGACCTTGAGGCTAAACTAAGCCTGAACTGGAATTTTACAGTATATAAATCTACTTATGCTGCATTTCAGCATTTTGGCACTGTGTGTTTTGTTGGAGAAATTAGTGTTGGACTTCAGGCCCAGATTAAGAACCCATAGAGCCCTGGGGCTATAGCAAACACAAGGACCCCTTCATAGTAGCCTATCTTGGTGCCACAACGTTTTCTACCGCAGGAATAATTAGTATTTAAAAACAAATCAAATATCCAGCATACAGATATACAAAGAGTATGCATATAAATTCATTCATTCATTCATTTACTATCCCAGGCTACAACAGTACAACACATTATAAGCATATATACATTTATACCAGGTATGAGGTCAAAGCAAACAGGTTTTCCAGAAACGGCAACAACTTTTGCGCATACGACTGCTTCCAATACTCATTTTCTGCAGAATAGATACGATACCAGCTGCGCTTTCTCTCTGTCTCAACTCCCCGACAGTGAGTTGACACATAAATCCGCCTCCCCTCACTCACTCATTTCATTTGCTCCGGATGAATATTTTGGTGTTACAGGGCTTGAATTTCAGTGTGGGATTGCGCATAATTTTACACATTTCTGCAGATTTTGTGTTCACACCCAAAGTGCGTGCACATAAAGCCACCTCTCAGTACTAAATTGAGTTATTTTTTGCTGCTTATTGCGTATAAACAGTCAAATACACAAAATAATGTCAAAATCCCGGGTGAGTATCCATGTAAACACAGTCAGTTATCTTTTAAGTAAACGTAAACACTTGAAAAAGAATGCGCATGTGTAACAGTAAAATGGATCTGTGCGTCAAGTCTTAAAGTAACAGCAGCCTAATATACCTGATGCCAAATTATGAGATAATATTAAAAATATCTATATGGCAGGTTTTCCCCATGTTATCAAAGTCAAAATTGTGGCCAGTGAAAATGCTGAGTGGCTAGTAACTTTGGAAATCCACCACAGTGGCTGGTGAGCAAAAGTTAAAGGGTTAGTTCACCCAAAAATGAAAAATCTGTCATTAATTACTCACCCTCATGTCGTTTCACATCTGTAAGACCTTCTTTCATCTTCGGAACACAAATGAAGATATTTTCAATGAAATCTGAGAGCTTTTTGTCCCTCCATAGAGATCCAAAGCAACATACATTCAAGGCCCAGAATGATAGGAAAAACATAATTAAAGTACTCAATGTGACTCCAGTGGTTTAACATCAATTTTATGAAGTGACGCGAGTGCTTTGTTTGTGCAAAAAAATATAATTTACCACTTTAATTACGCATGTTAATGAGAGCATCACAATGCATGTGTTTTGGATATTATTTTGTAAATAAAGTGGTAATTTTGTTTATTGCGCAAACAAAGCACTCTCTTTGCTTCATAAAACTGAAGTTAAACTACTGGAGTCACATGGAGTACTTTAAAGGTGCCTTAGAATTGAAAATTGAATTTACCTTGGCATAGTTAAATAATAATAGTTCTGTACATAGAAATGACATACCATGAGCCTCAAACACTATTGTTTCCTCCTTCATATGTAAATCTCGTGCGTGAAAAACACCACAGTAAAACAGGTGAATCTCAACATAACACCGACTGTGACGCAACAGTCAGGGTCATTAATATGTACGCCCCCAACTTTTGCATATACCAGCCCATGTTCAAGGCAGTATTAACGTCATGGAGCTGCACAACCGAATCATCAGACGTTCTGCAGGTATTGTGAAGCATGCAAGCAATGACAATAGTGAAAATGGCAGATGGATCGATAATAACTGTTCATGATCCATGATAGCATAATATCTATATATATATATAATATAATATATATAATATATATAGCATTAAATGTGTACACAGCCCAAATCAGAGCATTTTTAATTCCACCCCAAAATAGGCAGTTAAAACATGGTATAATAAAAAATCTATGGGGTATTTTGAGCTGAAACTTCACAGACACATTCTGGGGACACCTTAGACTTATATTACATCTTGTAAAATGTCAGTTCTAGGGCACCTTTAATACGGGTGTGGAACGACACGAGCAGTGACCAATTTATGCAGAAATCCAGGTTAATTCATGCCTTCTTTAAATAGGAGGTTATAAATTATGAAATAAATAATATTGAAAATGTCTGTAATTCTCTCTTCCAGACAGAGGATGAGGATCCGGACAGGGGACAGCCATGTATGCGCTGTGGAGAACAGTGTCCTGGCTTCCGCATGCACGGATGGAGGTAAGACTGCGATGCTAAAACGGTTCCATTGAGGAAAAATGTCCTTGTCCTCCCTTTTTACTGTGTTTTTGTCACTTTTATTGACATGAAAATGATGAGAGCCAGATTCAAATGAATGCATTCAGTATGAGCACCACAGCTCAATGTGTCAAATCATGTGCTATATCCTAGGATTGTCAAAAGTACCAAGTCGGTACCAAGTCGGTACTGAAATTATAAAAATGTGACGATACCAGCATTTTCCCCTAGCATTTTGAGCGCTGTTGAGCGGATTCTTACACCTCTGATTGGCCATTGTGTTCACGCCCTCAACAGATATGTCTGTGATCGGCTACAATACACTTGGCTTTTCACCGAGCACTTACACAGATACACACGGGAGCGTTTGAAAGCAGGTGCCTATCAGCGGATATATTAGGGATCCCGTGTGAATCTGACATGTGAAGAGCATCAAACATGTCTATTTACAACATGTTTTTGAAGCGTTGATAATTGTAGCCAATCACAGACATATCTGTTGAGCGCATGAACACAATGGCCAATCAGAGGTGTTTAAGAATCCGCTCAAAATTTCAGTACCGACTTGGTACCCAAGTTGGTACTTGTGACAACCCTACTCTAGCCGCTAGGCCATGGATCTGACCCTTGACTTACTTTTGAAGGACATTCGTCCCAGTCCTGACAATGTGCAGACGGAAACATAACATCCTCAGACATAACATGTCAGATTATTGTTTTAGTTATGCGTTTGTTTTGAAATTCAGTTCCTTGAGGAAAAGGAAAGCATAGAAGACGGTGCTGATTAACTGCGGTCTGTCAAGATATGCGTGTGCATTGTGTGAGACCTGGGATTCTTGTGTGTAACACGAGACATCTAATCATATTTCCAGAGCAGGTAATGAGAGCCGCACAGTGTTTACACTGACCACACTTCACTGTACGCCATTAGACAAGCCATCAGTTGAAGAATGATGAGCTGTAGTGTAGCTGTATTGTGTGTTTGCGTTCTCTGCTCTCATACTGACCACTCTATGATACTGTCCTCTGCAGGATTCTTGATTTTTACTTGTCAATAAGTTTATGAGGCAGCCAACATTATCCACACTTCAGATAAATCCCATAAGTTGTAGTTCCATCAACCAGTAGATACAATATTTCTGAAGTCATGGCCACTAGGACACTGAAATGTAGATTTGGAAATATTTATATATTTCAGAGCAAGTTCAGATCTGTAGATTATGTTTCCATCAGATTAATTTTAGATGTCAGATATAAGAATCCAAAGGGCAGTTTGTGACGTTAATACGTGCCAGCTGTTGATTTTGTTTCTATCTTCTTAAAAAACAAAAACAAAAAAAACATTACAAATAGACCATATGTCTGCTGTAGTTTAGCTGTCATTGATGTCTCTCTTTTTCAGAAAGCAGTAGAATTTGACTGATTGATAGATTGATCAGTCACATGGCAATTACTTCTTCTTGTGCACCAATTTACCACTGTAAAAATCCTTAAAGAATTGTCCAAATAGTACTTTGGACAGACACATTTAAAATGATCAAGAACTCTCATGAGATGAAGACTCTAGTCATGTGTCTAAAAAAGCTGTTTTATTCTATTCTTATTGATCACATGACCAACCGAATACCAGATGCTTTGTCTCAGTAACCCCCTATTATATTGAATGCAGCATAAATAGGTGGCAAATACACAAAAATTGTGTGATGCTACATCCACACCAGTAGGTGTCAACATGGGCGATATTTGACTCTCGAGGCAGGGGGGGCGGAGAATTTTTTTTATTTTTTATTTTTTTTGCAGGTACAAAACGTTTTTTTGAGCAAATTATGCACAGACATTTTAAGCAAACAAGTTTAAGTTTGCTTGTTGTTTATTTACTCATTTATTTAATAATTCACTTAATTTTATTATCACGGGAAATGACGTTGACGATATGTGAATCTGTGAATCAGTGTCCATCATTTTGCGAGCAACTGGTGATACAGAAAAATGCCACGTCGCAATATTGAAAATATTTCCATTTTAAATCGTGAAGGCGAGCCAGTTGATATCACCCAACAATGTGCAAACTTTGCGTAAGAGTTATGTGGGTGAAGAAGCCTCACACGCCAGTCAATTAGGCCTATTCATTACAGAAACTGAAAGTAAAAACGGACTGAGCTTTTGGCATCCGACGCTGCAATAACCGCGCATACTCTCTTAGAGACAATGAGAGATGAATCTAATTTATTTTCTTAATATTCCTCTTGTGGCCAGTGATAAAAAAAAAAGTATTTTTCGTGAATCGAGAAGTATTTCGTGTTAAACAAGTTGTTCTTTAAATGAGGAGTAAGCTATCTAACTAATATTTTATTGTCCTCGCAGCGCGTCGGTTATGAGGTGATGCGCTATGATATCGCGGGGCAAATAAATTGCAATATTAATTCAATAATAAAAGTAGCATGATAATAAGAAAAATAATTTAATAGCCCTGCATGCCCGTCCGCTATATGCAACTGTGAATGGATAAACGGCGTTCGGGCACGGCATCAAATCGATTAACTGTTTTATCCAAATCCACATGCATGGACCATTCAGTGTTCAGTACTGCAATGTCCGAGTCTCTCCTGTCTCATGGTGTTTCTCGCGTGTTTTCAGTCGGCGCAAGCAAGAAACGTTTACAAGACTGTGGACTAGCTTTGACTCTCTGAACAGTGGCCGTGCAGCCGAATTTTTATGACCATGGACGTGTTTAAACACACACATACATATACATATACATACACATACTCATATGCTTCAAAAACACTTACCTTCAACTGCTAGTGGGTGTGTGAAGAAGCCAGACAACGACCTGGAACAAATGCTAAAGGACATGAGGCATTCCAGTGAGTTCAAAGGTGAAAGTGTGTGTGTGTGTGTGTGTGTGTGTGTGTGTGTGTTACATAGCTATAAGTTGGGGGGGAAATTATCTCAAATCAAAATTTGAAAACTTATTAGAATTTAAAAAATTATTAGAAATGTTGAAATAAATGTTTAAGTTGAAGTACTATAATTAATAAAACTAAAACTGAAATAAGAAATTAAAGCAAAATAGAAATGCTTAAACAAAGTAGATAAAAAAAAATAAATAAATAAATGAAAATTAAAATATCATAAAAAATAAAAGATTATGTAATACTAAAATAACACTGGTTTGGAGTAGCATTTTAATAATGGCAGAAGTCTATGGTATGTCCTCATTTTGTCCTCATTTAATAAAGGTTTGCATGTATAAAAACCCATGAAAACTTGATATAGCTTGTGCAGAAAATATCAACAGATCTAGTAACATAGTCTTTTGAGGATTGTATCATTCAGATGCACAAAATAGATTTTTGCAGGAATGCCTAATGAAAATATGATTTCAGACGTAATTTGGTTGTGCATCAATGTTGAACTACTAAAGTAATTTGGGGTTTGAAATTCAGATTATTTTTTGTTTGAAACTGTAAGGCAGTGTCTTTAATATGTTAATAATTCTTTTTAACTCATACAATATCATTCTGCAGTTTCGCGTTTCTCACACACACAACATACATTAATTTTCTTCAAATAATTACTGACCCCCAATATATATAATATATATATAGTTCAGTCATGAAACTCTAGATGGAGCAGGCTGATGATAATTACAGCATTAACTTTTTTTTTTTTGTTCCTTTATTCGTAATAATTTGTACTACCTTTGCATATAGGCCTATATACAATCAAATAAAATGTAAAATGGTATTTATATAGAGCGTCATGCCTGACATTACCACATGCAAAAGCCTCTTTTTAGGGGATGTATCAGGGACCTTATACTGCTAGGCAAATGAATGTTCTGTTCTCACCTTAAATTAGTGGGACAGCACAAGCTTTTGGCATTGTTGGTCTCTTTAACTCCCCTGTGTGTCTAAATTAACAGAGCAGAAAGTAACCATAAATCTTCTTACTGCACTCTTCACTCTCACGCCTGCGCTTCTGTCCAGAGTCATACATCAACATCAGTCCAAATCTAATCTGTTGCCCATTCTTCAAGTGAAGCACTATTCATATGCTATAATCCAATCCAGAGCACAGAAACAATCACATCTAGATCTGCTCATCATTTTAATCTGGCAATGTGTTGATTTAATCTATGTGAAGTATATTTAGCTGTGTAAAAAATCAACGTTCGTCGCAGTGACATTATTGTCCGTCACTGTAACTTTACTTTTTTCAGATTCTACCCATTCTGTCTTGTTTCTTTTCTTCACAGACTCTTTCCCCCTGTCCACCCGTCTGGCCCCCTATTTTGTGTCCTAATCCCTCCTGTCCGACTAATAAGATTAGTCCTTTCAGGTCCTTCTGCTGCCAAGACTGCAGGAATAGACCCATCAGACTCCCACACTTACCCTCCTCTCTGCATTTCCCTCTTCTGTCTCAGTGCTTCTTATTTTAGTCACTGACTTGCTCTCTTTCACTCATTCTCATTTCCCTTTATTATGTCACACTCTTCATCTTTCTTTAGGTTCAGATCAGTATTTGGAAGTAACTAGAAGTAGCAATACTACTTACAGTATTAGCAACATTTAGCATTAGTGTGTTTCCAGTTACTACTTTATGAGCTTATTCAGTTTTAATTTCCAAAGTGATTTTATTTATAATAATCGTTTAAAATTTTAGGGGCGGTAAGATTTGTTAATGTTTTTAGAAGAAGTCTCTTATGCTCACTGAATGTATTTGATGAAAAATGCAGTTAAAACAGTAATATTGTGAAATATTATTACAATTTAAAATAACTGTTTTCTATTTTAATATATTTTCAAATGTAATTTATTCGTATGATTCAAAGCTGAATTTTCAGCATCATTACTAGTCTTCAGTGTCACATGATCCTTCAAAAATCATTCTAATATGCTGATTTGCTGCTCAAGAAACATTACTGATTATAATCAATGTTAGCTTTAGATAAGTTTTTATTGAATATTTTTGTGGAAACTGTGGTACATTTTGTCAGTATTTTTTGATGAATAGAAAGTACAAAGGAACAGAATTACTTTAGAGATAGAAAAATATGTTGAAATAAAATGCTGCTGTTCATTATTTTTTTGATTTAGTTATAAATTAGGGTGTATTTAGTTGTTACATTTATGTATTTTGTTTTATATATATTTATGTGGTGGTTACCCTAAAGGATTAGTTCACTTTCAAATGAAAATTTGAGGAAAGTGTAAATTGGCATCGTGTCAGTTAAGCTTTTTCCGTAAGTTGAATAGGGAAGATGTAGGACGTAGCATAAACTTTTTGAACTGTGAGAGTTTTACACTTTCTTCCTAAGTTGAATACAGAAGGTGGTCTGGTGGAAGATAGATATTTTACTTCATAACTTGAACAAACGCATCGTTTCGCTTCAGAAGGCCTTTATTAACCCCCTGGAGCCGCGTGGAGTACGTTTATGATGGATGGATGTGGATGGAGGCACTTTCTTTAGCTCATACTCATTGGTCTTGCTCACTGCCATTATAAAGCTCAGATGTGTCAGGATATTTATTAATATATCTCTGATTGTATTCATCAGAAAGAAGAAAGTCATATACACCTAGGATGGCTTGAGGGTGAGTAAAGCTTGGGCTAATTTTCATTTGAAAGTGAACTAATCCTTTAATGGAAACAGACAGTTGAATCATTGAAATAACTAATTATACTGGGCCACTAACTAGCACTAGCCCTAAAGGGTGGCTTGACTGTAGTTGAACTACTTGAAATGATCAATAGCTTGTAACTCGGCAAAGTACAGCTTCAAAGTAGCTTCTCAACACAGATATTCATGTATAAAATCTGATGTTCAAGGTTTTATCAGTACACATGCACACACATTCAGCCCTTCAGGCAAAACACAACACTCACTGGATGACAGAATAACATTGCATGCTGACAAGAAATGCATTTCTGAAACAACAGATCTCGTCTTGTTTTGAGTACTATTTATTTATATATAGCAGACAGTAGCTTTAGATAGGATTCATTTTACCAAACTGGTTTGTTTGAAGGGTTTGTTTCACTGATGTGGTAAAAGGAAACAGCTCGCTGGGATCACTCAATGTGTGGTGGACTTTTCTTATTCAGCTGTTTTATAAAAGTTATATGTTATGTTATGTTTTGCATTGTTTATGATTGCAACATGTCAGCTACCTAAAGGTGTGGTCACATTTACAGTTGTTCAGCAAATTTTCACAGGCGAAATTTAGTCATTTTAATAGTTATCGGAACAATCGTGAATTTTGATGATATATCGGTCAACCATTAATACTAATTATGTATTTCTGTATATTATGTATAATGTTTTAGTCTTAGTATTGTGTTCAATATGCGGATATATATATATAAGTGCTACAAAATGTCATTCATCAGCAACTGTGGATGGTAGAGGAAAAAAGTTAATTTCCCACCCTGAATTTATTAGCATGAACTAAAATGACCTAAACATCTTTATTGCATTACTTACAGGGCCAAATTTAATTTAAAAACACACCAAAAACTCCATATTTATGTGACTTAATTTGGTCTGAATTAGCTAGAAGGTGATTTTGCCTGGCAGGATGATGAAATGCCTGTGAATGATAGATTGGTTCCAGAATCCGTGCCAGCTGAGCACAAGCAGACAGCCAGAGCACCGGAGAGAACATCGATCTTGTCATGCGTGTCTGCTGTAGTACAAATTAAGATGTTGTCCAAGGCAGTTGTCATGGAGGTTGTCCAGCTCTTGTGAGAATTTGATTGAGTTACCAGTGAGCTCCTGGCCGTGATAAGAGAGTCTGGCAGGATGGTACTATTTGAATTACCAGTGGAGAGCCAGGCAGTTATTACTCAACCACTAATTGCTGCCACCATGAAACCCACACCAAAAGTGTCCATCTGTTTTTGAAACAGTATCCCTCGATTACTCACTTTTACAATTGCAACTCTTTAGCACAGCACTATAGAAGCTTGTTTCTGCCATGGAATAAAAAATAAAAAAAAGGTAATTGCAACTTTTTATCACAATTCTGAATTTTTCTCACAATTGGGGGTTTATATCTCATAATTCCATTTTTTTTTTTCTTAGAATTGTGAGATATAAACTTGCAATTACCTTCTTTAAATGCAAGTTTATATCTCACAATTCTGACTGATTCTGATTTTTTTCCCTTGGTGGCCGAAAGAGCTCAGCGTGCTGCAACTGAAGAAAACACATGCAAATAGAAAAAACACCAGCAAACTGTACAAATGCAGAAAAAGCGCTGCAAATACAATGCAACCAAATACAGAAACATGCTGCAAAAACTCACAACACAACCAAATACAAAAACGTGCTGAAAATACTCACAACGCAACCAAATACAAAAACGTGCTGAAAATACTCACAATGCAACCAAATGCAGAAAAAGGGCTGCAAATACTCACAACACAACCAAATACAGAAACGTGCTGCAAATACTCAAAACGCAACCAAATACAGAAGAATGCTGCAAATACTCACAATGCAACCAAATACAGAAACACGCTGCAAATACTCACAACGCAACCAAATACAAAAACATGCTGAAAATACTCACAATGCAACCAAATGCAGAAAAAGTGCTGCAAATACTCACAACACAACAAAATACAGAAACGTGCTGCAAATACTCATAATGCAACCAAATACAGAAACACACTGCAAATACTTACAACCCAACTAAATATAGAAACACTGCAAATAGCACAGATGACAATGTAAATGTTTCAAGGGGAGCCCAACAAGTGACAAACCTGGCTAGGGCCAGTTATTGTTCAATGTCTACTCGTCAGTAGTGTTGTCGATGACCTGAAAGGTGAGGAGTTGTTTTTTTGTTTAACATCCTGATTGTATGTACATTGTGAGTATTTGCAGCACATGTGTTGTCAAAATGATGAAGATGTTTTCTTAATTTGCTGGTGTTTTATTATTTGCATGTGTTTTCTTCAGTTGCAGCACGTTGAGCTCTCTCGGCCACCGTACATTCAGTATAGATACTATAGATATAGATATACAGTATCTCACAGAAGTGAGTACACCCCTCACATTTTTGTAAATATTTTATTATATCTTTTCATGTGACTACATTGTAGCAAAGTGTCATTTCTTCAGTGTTAAGTAGCGAGTGTACAGCTTGTATAAATGACTCAAAATAACTCAACACAGCCATTAATGTATAAACAGCTGGCCACAAAAGTGAGTACACCCCTAAGTGAAAATGTCCAAATTGGGCCCAATTAGCCATTTTCTCTCCCCAGTGTCATGTGACTCGTTAGTGTTACAAGGTCGCAGGTGTGTTAAATTTGGTGTTATCGCTCTCACTCTCTCATACTGGTCACTGGAAGTTCAACATGGCACCTCATGGCAAAGAACGCTCTGAGGATCTGAAAAAAAAGAATTGTTGCTCTACATAAAGATGGCGTAGGCTATAAGAAGATTGCCAAGACCCTGAAACTCAGCTACAGCACGGTGGCCAAGACCATACAGCGGTTTAACAGGACAGGTTCCACTCAGAACAGGCTCGCCATGGTTGACCAAAGAAGTTGAGTGCACGTGCTCAGCGTCATATCCAGAGGTTGTGTTTGGGAAATAGACGTATGAGTGCTGCCAGCAATGCTGCAGAGGTTGAAGGGGTGGGGGGTCAGCCTGTCAGTGCTCAGACCATACGCCGCACACTGCATCAAATTGGTCTGCATGGCTGTTGTCCCAGAAGGAAGCCTCTTCTAAAGATCATGCAAAAGTAAGCCTGCAAACAGTTTGCTGAAGATAAGCAGATTAAGGACATGGATTACTGAAACCATGTCCTGTGGTCTGATGAGACCAAGATAAACTTATTTGGTTCAGATGGTGTCAAGCGTGTGTGGCGGCAACCAGGTGAGGAGTACAAAGACAAGTGTGTCTTGCCTACAGTCAAGCATGGTGGTGGGAGCGTCATGGTCTGGGGCTGCATGAGTGCTGCTGGCACTGGGGAGCTACAGTTCATTGAGGGAACCATGAATGCCAACAGAGCATGATCCCCTCCCTTCGGAGGCTGGGCCGCAGGGCAGAATTCCAACATGATAACGACCCCAAAAACACCTCCAAGATGACCACTGCCTTGCTAAATAAGCTGAGGGTAAAGGTGATGGACTGGCCAAACATGTCTCCAGACCTAAACCCTACTGAGCATCTGTGGGGCATCCTCAAACGGAAGGTGGAGGAGCGCAAGGTCTCTAACATCCACCAGCTCCGTTATGTCGTCATGGAGGAGTGGAAGAGGACTCCAGTGGCAACCTGTGAAGCCCTGTTGAACTCCATGCCCAGGAGGGTTAAGGCAGTGTTGGGAAATAATGGTGGCCACACAAAATATTGACACTTTGGGCCCAATTTGGACATTTTCACTTAGGGGTGTACTCACTTTTGTGGCCAGCGGTTTAGACATTAATGGCTGTGTGTTGAGTTATTTTGACATTTATTTTGTTGTTCTTTGCTTTTCTGTGGTTTCTGTGTTTAGTTCCTGTTTTCTTTAGTTGCTATAGTTTCTAATTATCTCCCATTTAGTTCACCTTTGTCTGGTTGACCGCTTGTCAAAGTGGGCATCTTGTTGTTGCAGTCTTGGGTACTTTGTTGTTGTTCTGTCTCTTCCATTTCTTTTTCGACTCAAACAGCAACCTGGGCCCATGTCGCCACCTTGTAGACAAACTAGTTAGTGCAAAAAAAAAAAAAAAATCTATGTACACATGTGAAAAAGGTTAGAGTACGGTTAGAAAAACGTATGCATATACTGTATAGGTCTACAGTACGCTCATACTATGCTGATAACAAAATTTATGTCACAAGTACTGTACATATACCCCAGTGTACATGTATAAATGATGTATACTTTGTGCTTAAGATGCAAAATCTGTCTTTTACTTAGCTTGTTTTGACTAGACTTGGACCACATCAAAAAATTCAAAGATTGACAAGAATGAAGCTGACAGAGGCCTTGTTAATACATTATGGTTGACATTACGGTTATTTTTCATTTGATTGACAAGCTTATTAAAACACACTCCCCATGTTGTTTGGTTTTGACAGCAGTCTCTTAAATGAGTGGTTGATGTAGTAAATCAAACTAGATTTTTATACGTTCTGAATAAAATGTGAGTACTGCAACAATATTGGAGTTGGCCTGGCTATAGTATTTACTTAGGTAAATGGTTTCCATGGGGTTGTTAGTGTGTTTTGGGTGGTTTCTAGGGTGTTACTATACTCCTCAATAAGCTACATGATTTGAGGTATCATAAATTTGCACAAAAAGAGAGGCCTTGTCCAAAACGAGTGTAACAATAAGAATGTGAAATATTAATACTTGCTTTAGCAAACACCTATAAAACAAGATTCTGACTTACAGGTCAGAATATGAAGTAAACTGTCAAATTTATAAAGGAATATTACAGGCTGAATACATGCTCACTTGACAGCAAGGAAAAGCGAGGTTACAGTGAGTCACATTGGAAGTGAGTGAGGATAATTTTTGGAGGATTTAAAAGCAGAAATTTTAAGCTTCTAATTTTATAACTTCGCTTAAATGTCTGTTATTCAAGCTCTAAAGCTGTTTAAATAATAATTTTTTACAGTCCTTTTAGGGTTTATGGTGTTTTGTTGTCATGGCAATAGAGGTTTTGGATGTAACCTTAAAGGTTAAGTGAGTTTTTCGCATGAAAATCATAGTTTGTAGTTTATGCATATAGTTTACATCTTTCTACTATTGAGTATTTTAATGTTTATGAATCAGCCTTACTGTAAACTAGATTTTTGCTTGTATATAAAGAAAAGAAGGGACAAGTGGAAATTATTTTTTTTGTGGTAATCACCATTACATGATGTCCAGTGAGCTTAACTTGTATTAAACCCAGAATATTTCTTTAAGATAAAAGCATCAAAACAAGAAAAAAAAGAAGATGCAGCTTCATACTGTACATCCTTACAATGACATGAGCTGTTATAGATGAGAACATGTTTGAAAAAAGAAATCTGAAACATGTTCTTGGTGAGGGAGGGGCTGTGAAGGGAGCACCTATTGTTTGGGCTCAGTGTTGGCTTCAGCGGCCTGAGGGGAAAGAATCAAGCAGTAGAGGCAGAGAAAGAGAGACGACTGTCATTTGACTCGGCTCAAGCGGGATGACGTTTTGTTCACTACGAGGTCATTGAAGAATGGCTAACTTGCTTAAACCACCTTAGCTTTGAACAATTCTACTCTTAAAAACGGATTTTGCAGTGTCAGGACTACACTGTGATCAAGGTAATCTACTCAGCGCTGTGTACTGATCATTTAATGTTCGGTTACCTATGATCTTGTGAAGTGTGTCAATTTAGTTTTGTGTTTGAACTAGTCTGACAGGAAGTTTGTTCAGAATGACAATCATAACGGCAATAGCAGTGATGATGATGTGTATTAGCGTTAGTTTGGCAAAAGTGTGTTTATGTGCTTGTAAGAGTTTTGTTTAACTTTCTTTGTTGAATAACATTTTGGAGTGTTCATTCAGTTTTTTACAATGTCTCAAATTTTGCCCCCCCTCAGATTTTGTAGACGAGTAGCTTTTTAATACAACTTATACAAACAGAAATATTTTTCTTTTTTAATAAGTTACATGATTATTGTACTGCGGTGAAAAATAAGTGTCTTAAAGTGGCAGATCATCATCATTCTTTCAAACAGAATGATATAGCTAATATCTTTTATAAAAAGATAATTCAATGTTTAATGTTTAATTATACTTAAAAAGATTTGTCAGTGTATCTGTACATGTAATTTGTAATCTTAATAAATATACAACATTATTACTGTGCAGCATTGGTTTTATTCCTTAACCTTAATTCCTTAATAGTCTTATAGTCTTAATATAATCTAATTCTCAATAGTTGTATGGTTTTAGGGATTTATTTGTTCAGTTAGAGGAATCAAACAGCTATATTCAATTTTTTTTTTTATGTAAAAATTAAAATAATTATGTATTGAAAATATTTAATGTGTTAAAGTATGTAATTATGGTATGTTTTCCACAGTTTGTCACTAAATGAACACAGAGAAGAATTATTTGGTAACGCTACAATGAACAATACTGCACAGCATTTATTAATCTTAACTAATGTTAATCACAGCATTTACTAATACATTTTTAAGACTGAATAGTGTGATTTTTTTTTTTTTTTTTTTTTTTTTTTAAATAATTCATTTAAAAAGTTTGCATAGTTTTGCTACAGACAGACATTAATATTTCTTATTTTTCGCTGTGAGACGAAAGAAGGGACATGAAAACCTACTGGCTACTGGCAAGATTAACTTGACAAATAAAAGCTTGAATAAAACCATCACAATATTCACAACATTGGTTAATTTGGTATCAACAACCAAATACTATTGAATATATTTTAAGTAATCAAATATTGCTCTGTTCAAATGCGCTGATAATGACAGTCAGCCATTAGAGCAGTGGAAAAGTTGGACTTCATTCATATCATTGTGAGTTGAGAGATTGCATGCCCATACTGCACAATATTACAAATGGTTTCTGTGTAAATGCGTGCATAGGATGAATTAATGGATTGGCAGCTGTGTGTGACATCATCATGTGCAGTCATACCATCTGCACATGCAGCGTGTCTTGAGGACACATCTGGCAGCAGATGTTGATCTTGGGTCAGGATGGCTTTTTCCAGCAGAGCTTAACTAGCATGGGTGAACCTGCTGACCAGTACTTATGCCCGAGCTGTAACGTTTTCACACTGTATTTGTAGTGGGTTAATCTTTGTTTGTCCCTTCTGGGAACAATAGGACAAAATATCCCATTTATGTAAGCTTTCCTGTAAGCTCTCATTCAGAGATTGTGTGGAGTCATATGAATATTATTTATTATTCTGGAAGATTTGTGATGCATTTAGTGGTTTTCAACATAAATGCACCTTTTTACCAACTTTTGCTTTAGATTAGATTCAGCTTCAATCTTGACATTACAGTGGCCATGTTTTATACTTTTACAGGGTCTTTTTTTTTTCTTTCTTAAAGTTGAACTATTTTTTACTTGATTGCATGTTAAAACACTCATGGAGAGAAATTAACAAACTTTATTGACTAAAATGTGTTTTATTGAGTATCAAAGTATCAATTTGTTATAAAAACAGAACGGAAGTGTATATTAAAACAAACTGATACTTTTATTCTTCAAGGACACATTAAATTAATCACAAGTGACAGTAAGGACTTTTACATTGTTACAAAAAAATCAGTTCAATCAATGTTGTTCTTTTGAACTTTCTATTCATCAAATAATCCTGAAAAAAAGTATAGTGGTTTCCACAAAAATATTAAAAAGCACAATGTTGGTGATGATAATAATAAATGTTTCTTGAGCAGCAAATCAGCATATTAGAATGATTTCTGAAGGATCATGTGACACTGAAGACAGGAGTAATGATGCTGAAAATTCAGCTTTGATCACAGGAATAAATTACACTTTAAAATTAGTTTTAAAAATCTTAAGATTAACTTTACATTTTAAAAAGTTATTTTAAATTGTAATAATATTTCACAATATTATTGTTTTTATTGAATTTTTGATCAAATAAATAAAGCCTTGGTGAGCATAAGGGACATATATATATATATATATATATATATATATATATATATATATATATATATATATATGTGTTAGGGCTGTCGAAACATTTTGATTAATCATAACATAAAAGTTTGTGTTAGTCATAACATAAAACGTGACTTATTCACGATACAACACTAGCCTCGAGTACCTTATTGCTTTTATAAAACGGTTACCACACAATACAAATATTAAAGCCAGAAATATGTATCAATGCAACTTTCGTGAAGCAATTTTATGAACTTTTTCTAAAAGCCTTCCTTCCGCCGGAAAAAATAGTCCCTGACTGTGAACAGCAACAGAAGTTACATTATTACGCCATTAGATGGTGGCAAAGACTGTCTTTATGAGTGTGTCAGTCAGTAGCGAAGACTTTTATATTGAAAAGACTGTGTTGTGAACACACAACAAGACGCAACTGACAAATGCTTTGACTAGCGCTGTCAGTCACGGGAAAACCCCTTAACTGTTAAAAGGACAAGATAATACATCAGACATTTAAACAGATTTTTATTATGAACATAGGACTGACCTGAAGGAAAATGCTAAATCTGAATGCAGGTAATAAATTCGCTCACTCGATCTTTTTCTCACAACACTCTTCTACATAATACAGTAAGCTTCAATGAGCAATATCAATTGAGAACATACAGTTTACGTTGCTAAGAGTGGTTGCTAAGGGTGTTGTGTAGTGATACACAGAAGCGGTCATAGCCGTGTTTTATCGTGAATAAAACACAGCTAATGACCAATCAGAATCAAGGACAGGAACTAACCGTTTTATATTTTTATATATATATATATATATATATATATATATATATATATATATATATATATATATATATATATATATATATATATATATATATATATATATATATATATATATAGTTTGTGTATACACATAGACACACACATAATATATATAAATATAATAATATATATACACATATATTATGTAAACATAAACTTTTATGTTAGATGCGATTAATCGCGATTAATCGTTTTAGCAGCATATATGTGTGTGTGTGTGTGTGTATATATATATATATATATATATATATATATATATATATATATATACTGCTAATTCAACACATAATACACATAATAATACACATAATTCAAATTCAAAATTGCTTTATTGGCATGACTGTAAATAATACAATATTGCCAAAGCTTGGAATACATTCATATATAAAATAATAATAAAAACTAATACAAAATAATAGAAGAAAATATTATAACATAACTTAAACTTAAAATAAACTGTAACAAATTTGAACATGTCTGAACATGTATAGGAATACAAGGAAGTTCGGCTGAGGACATGGAGTGGCAGCTTATCCGGAGAAGAAGGGATTGATAGAATGGAGTGGTGAATAGGTAGAGGAAGAGAGTAAAATCAGTGAAAAGCAGCTTTTGTCTTCCATCTGTGCGTCCATTCTGCCCTGTCACCAAAACCCGTCTGAGGTGTTATACAATAATGAGAAATCACACCGACATACGGATATAGTGAAGTTTTTCTTTTGTTTTTTATTTGTTTAGTATGCACTCATCTGCTTTCTTTTTCTCTATTTGACATTGTGGCTGTAGCTGTCCATTAAAATGAACTGATGTCCGACTTTAAGAGAACAGCAGCGTTTATCCCATAACTGTACTGAGAAGGATTAAACCCCCATCCCTTCCACATGCACACACGGATCGCCACCATATTCCCGTTTCACCTCCACACGGACATGAAGTCCGGGCTTTGACCTCATTTTCAGCATGAGATAGAAAGAAAACTGAGATCAGGGCTGATCACACAAGTGGTGTGATATCATCAGTGCCGCCCAATGAGCGGCCCTTCAGACTGTGACACGTGCGTCTGCCGCTCATCAGTCTCTAGCAGCGCTCAGTCGGAGTAGGATGATTGTTTTGTTGTGTTGTTGTGGGTCAGTGTCAGGACAGAGGATTAGAAAAAAGTGTGTCGCACCTGGACTGATTCTTGAACTGTATTCAGTACGTATTTGTTCATTCTCTTTTAATCTGATGTTTTAGAGATTATTGATAATTTATTTAAGCAGTAAGGTAGAAGAGGCTGTGCTATATTGTCTACTGCAATGGCTTTATAAAACACTTACTGCATAATAAAAATAATAATAAAATATTACAGAAAATAATTAGAACTTTATTTTATTAAACAAATTTGTTCAGCATTATTTCATCAAGCAAATTCAAAAAGTGATATTTAAACATCTCAAACTGTATAGGCAATAACTTATAGGAATAACTTTTATATTATAATAATATTTCAATATTATTATAGTCAATATATTTAAAGATGAACATTTACTGGACTGAAGCAACTTAGGTTTACTTGATTATACGTACATCACTTATTTTTTTGAAAAATCATGTTGAAATGTGAGTATCAAATATGATACATCAGGCTTTTGAGGAACATTTATTTGTTTATCTCTCAATAATTATTGTATTGCATTGCATTATTTGTTTTGTCCACCATAATAACATCTATAGCTTTGATCATAAAACTTAGCTAATTCTTAGTTTTTGATCATAAAACTAAAAATATCATCTTACTATGACATATTATTGGGAACTGAAGAATTTCATCTTACTTTTTGGCCATATAAATACCAGCAACTTTACCAATTTGTATATTTCTGCTCAGTTTGGGCCTCTGAATGTTTTTCCTCCTCCTCAAGTATGAGCTCCATATTCTCACTATATCATACTGTATGAGCCATTAAATCCTGATATATCAAATGATATTCTACAAAAAAATAAACAGATGCAAACTTTTTTTTTTAGATTTAATCTAAAACAGCAATATATTGTTTCATTTCAAAAAATGATCATGCATTACAGGAATAAGGATTTGTTCACCCAAAAATGTAAATTCTGTCATCAGTTACTCCTCATGTTATTCAAAACCTTTCTTTTTCTTAAAAATATAATATATTTCGAAGAATGTTTTTTATGTTTTTCCTTACAATGAACGGTCCAAACCAATATTGGCCCTTAACGACTAAGGTTTCACAGGTTTGGAACAATATGAGGCTAGGTAAATGATGGCAGAATTTAAATTTTTGTTCCTGGTCTTAAAGTGAAGATTAGGTTCATTATGATTTGTAATTGTGTAATTTGGTGTATTCTTGTGTTTTAAAGCTTATGTTTGGCATGGGTTTCACTGTGTAGTGAAGTGTAAGATCAGAACATGCTGCCGTGTCTCTAGCCATTGTTCCAGCAGTTGCTATGGATTAACCTGCTGTGCTTGTCTTCATCAGAAACATTAGATCACTCTGTCATTTATAGATGTCCTAGATGCCATTAATTAAATTGCTGTGACAACAGCAGGTTAAGTAATTCAGGGTGAGGTGTGAATCCAATGCAGTGGGACAGGCCTGTCTGCATGCACAAAAAATGACACACTGCTTTCCTTATTTCTTTCAAATAGTATGTTTATGTTTGCATTTAATGCAATGTTATTCATTTTCAGATATTTATGCGAAATGTGTGCATGGCTATCATTGTGATTTAATGTGTGGTTAGATGTATTGTTAGATGTGCGATTTATTTTGTGGATGTATAGGACACCAACATGAAACGCCATTTGCGACATCAATTTATTCCGTAATTTGATATACTTTAAACAAGGACATTGATTTTATCAATCAGGAATCAAATAGAAGAGGGCCTGAAAAACAGTGCTTGGAAACATCAGCTGGAAAAAAAAGTCATAGCAAAGGTGGAGCAAGTTATAACATTTTGATTTGATTTTGATGAAGACAAACATTTTCTTTGGCATGATGTGCTGAATGATAAATTGTTCGCAATAAGACCAGTAATGTGTAGAATGTAAAGAGGAGTCATTTTGATTGCAGGGTTGGTTTCAACATTTGATTTTAGCGTAAAGTCAACATGAGATGATGTAACACCGTTTATGCGAGAGTGTGGTTTGAGTCATGAATAACCTGCCTAAAAATATTGTCTGTTTTGAGAAGTAATAATAGGTATCATGAAGTTGGTTGTGTCAGCTAATGCTCAGGAATGTTGGTGACAGAGTTTGACCAAATTCAGAAATGAAGAATCGGATTCGGTTTAATTCATGAGTAGTGGTCAATCAATATAATTTTTTTGATCGCCGATATCTTAGAGAGCAGGGTGGCTGATGGCCAATATAAAGCTGATATATATATATATATCACACTGTTTATTTTAAAACAAATGAATAACAATTGCTGAAATGAAATTTATATATATTTTTAACATATTTACTAAATAAGCAATAATTTTAAAAAAGATTATAAAAAAGAGATTTTAAAAAATCTGTAAAATAAGCAGATTTGTACTTTGACAACATCTTGATTTTCACAAACAAAGTTGTTAAAAATATGAATAAAAGGATGTAGTGCAAGTCTGTGTGCACCGGTAATTATATATTTTTTCAAATAAATACAAGGTAGCACTAATTTTACATGCAGCACACAATAAGTATGATGTTGTGGCCAACTGGATATAGCGCACCATAGTGAAAAAGTGAAAAAAAAAAAATTTGTCGATCGGGTGTCCAGTGACAGCTGAACTCTTCTGTCCGTATCCAATTCACATGGACCGTCTGTTGCATACTGAATATACACGTTTTTATGCAGTCAACAAATGCATACTTCAAAAGATCCCACAGCTGGATTCGCCAAAGTTTGCAAAGTTAAATGTTTATTAGGTATTTAAAGGCTTGTTTTGATGATATAAAGGCTTATTTGTAGAATGCTGATGGTAGATGAGAAAGTATTATAGCGTTTGGCTTTCTAAGCAAATGCTATAATGCTTTTTTGTATAGTTTACTTTCTTTGTTTAACAGCTCTGTCTAATAAATTCTTAGAACTGTTAAACAGAGACAGTAATGAACTAATGGAGAATGGGAGCTCGGATGCTCAGCGCTGTCAAAATAAAAGTCCACCATCCTACACCTTGTCCAAAACTAAAAACAAACAAACAAACAAACAAAAAAAAAACAGTAACGATGCTGATAATTTAAAAATGCCAGATATCGACTGAACCGCTATTCATGAGTGTGAATTTGAATTGAATTTACCAAACTCCAAAGTTTCTGAACTGGAATGACAGGAAGAGGAGTTCAACACACAATTAATTATACTCACATAATTTCATTAGTCCAACAAGGCACTACATAATTATATAACTAATTAAATTATGCCTATTTTTATGTGATTTAAACAAAAACATTTTTTCTCAAATTTGATTTGAGTACTCTAAAAACATTTAACAGCCATCAAATGGTCATGGGCAATCAGAGGTGTTCATTCCACTCAAACGCAGTAGTTTTTGTTCAGTGTTGATTTCTGCACACTCACAAACACACTCTTAATAAAACAAAGTGTAGACACAATGTAAATAAATGGAAAGCAAGTACAGTTAAAGGGTTAGTTCACCCAAAAATGAAAATTCTGTCATTAATTGCTCACCCTCATGTCGTTCTACAGCCTTAAGACCTTCATTCATCTTCCGACACAAATTAAGATATTTTGATTAAATCCGATGGCTCAGTGAGGCCTGCATTCACAGCAATGGTACTTCCTCTCTCAAGATCCATAAAGGTACTAAAAACATATTTAAAACAGTTCATGTGAGTTCAGTAGTTCTACGTCAATATTATAAAGCGACGAGAATACTTTTTGTGCACCAAAAAAAACCCAAAATAATGACTTTTCAACAATATAGTGATGGGCCGATTTCAGAACACTGCTTTGGAGCTTTACGAATCGAATCAGTGATTCGGATCTACTATCAAATGGCTAAACTGCTGAAATCATGTGATTTTGGCACTCCGAATCACTGATTTGATTCATAAAGCTCCAAAGCAGTGTTTTGAAATCGGCCCATCACTTGGCCCATCACTATCTGGCCCATCACTATTTTTGAGTGAACTGTCCTTTTAAGGAAATGCTGAAGTTGCAGAAATGTATTATAGGCAGTGCCATCTCCCCATTTGTCATGAATATAAAGTCTGCTACCCTTTTACCATGAATGGAAGATTTTGTTTGCCTGAACAGTTGAAATAACCATTTTATGAAACTTAGTTGTATTCATTCTAGGGCTGCAGGATATACAGAAATACATTTGATGTTGAGATATGGCTTAGTGTGATTGTCATATCGTACAGGCTGTGATTTAATTAAGTAAATATATGTGCTAGCGGTCTCAGAACAGCTTGGATCATTTACTGTGAACCTTTTTTTTCTTTTTTCTTTTTTTTTTAATCATTCAGCCATAAAAGGATTTAGTGCTTAAAACCATTTTTCAGAGTAAAAAGTAATTTTTCAGCTTTTTTTTTTTTTTTTTTCATTTTTGATGCAGATGCTCCCCCCAAACATAACCACCCAAATCATTCTAGAATGATCCTTTCTTTCCAAATAGAGCTATTTAAAGGGATAGTTCACCCAAAAATGAAAATTATCCCATGATTTACTCACCCTCAAGCCATCCTAGGTGTATAAGACTATCTTGTTTCAGATGAACACAATCAGAGTTATATTATAAAATATCCTGGCTCTTCCAAGCTGGTAGTGAATGGGGCTCCTGATTTTGAAGCCGAAAAAGTGTATCCATCCAAGTAATCCACATGACTCCAGGGGGTTAATAAAGGCCTTCTGGAGTGAAGCGATGTGTTTTTGTAAGAAACATATCTATATTTAAATCTTTATCAACTAAAATAACTAGCTTCCTGCAAACTGCCGTACTCAAGTTGAGTTACGCCAAAAGAGTAACTTCTGACCTGACGCATGACGAACGCAGAATCGCAGAGGATAGTGCAAGACAAAACAATTTTTAAAGGAAAATATCAGAGGATTTCGATATAAGAGAAGAGGAGCTTGAGTTTGTTGCCCAACCATATTTGTTTGAACCGCAAGAGGCATCTAAGCTTACGATACTCCTATATATGTTCACAATAAAATATATATATATATATATATATATATATATATATAGCAGAAAAACAAAATATTGCAATGTCAGGGGTTTTTTTTTCCAATATGGTGTAGCACAAATTCATTCCCTTATTTCCCCCCTAAATCCTAAGCAATTGTGTTGAAAGTGGTATTTTCAGTTTGTTGGATTGTCTGTGTCCGCTCAACACCCCGCTGCTGACCTGTTTCCACAGGAAGATCTGTGTGCACTGTAAGTGTGTGCGGGAAGAGCATGTGGTGCGCTCGGTGCCCGGCCAGCTGGAGAGAATGATGATGAAGCTGGTGTCAGACTTCCAAAGGCACTCCATATCTGACGATGACTCGGGCTGCGCCTCGGAAGAATATGCCTGGGTGCCGCCCGGAATCAAGCCTGAACAGGTGAGGAGAATCTATAGATACAATGACATTAAAGTAAAGTGTTAAGTAAGTGTTCGGTCTGAATCAGCCAAAGCCTCTCTTACATTCACTCAAGCAGAGCGGCTGCTCTTTTTTCACACAATGAAACAAGACTGTCAAGCTTTAAGAAGGACAACAAAAGCATCACCTCAGTTGTCCTGTGTAGTTGATTTTTCTGTTCCGCATTTCATTTTATTCTGGCCAGTAACTGTCCATTTAGACCAGGGGTGGGGAACGTTGATCCTGGAGGGCCACTGTCCTGCAGAGTTTAGCTCTAACCCTAATTATACACACCTGAAGCTAATAAAGGTCTTCAGGATTACTAAATTTACAGGCAGGTGAGTGATTTTTTCAGGGTTGGAGCTAAACTCTCCAGGATCAGCGTTCCCCACCCCTGATTTAGACTATTAAAGACTGTACCTACATGCAAAGCGATTAATCAATTAATCCTAAATTTTTTTTTTAGGCAAATCTGAAATTGGGCATATAGATTTATAGCTCTATATATATTTTTTTTTTTTTGCAATGAGCCAAACGCTAACGGAATCGCAGAATCCAGTTATAAAAATTGACAGTATAATGTGGAATGTCATGGAATTTGGCAAATTTTGAATCAATAAGTCAAAACTAGGGCTCTATACTTTATCAAATTGTTATATGATTAGTGTCTATTAAACCTCAATAGACTGTTATTTAAATATGAAGTGTGTATGTTCTGCATGTCTCTGTGTGAATGAGCATGTGTGACGCTCTTGGTGTTTCCAGCGTCTGCCGTCTTTCTATATGAACACATACAAACTTCATCATACAAACTTTAATAAACTTCCATATCCAGAGCTGCTCTGAGAGTCACTTCACCAGCAATTCATGATTTCATTTGATAAAACTATCATCAGATACACACAGAAACGCAAAGGTCTTCACTACAACCCACCAAAATAAAAGTCTGGCTTAACTTTAAAGGATTAGTTCACTTTCAAATGAAAATTACCACAAGCTTTACTCACCCTCAAGCCATCCTAGGTGTATATGACTTTCTTCTTTCTGATGAACACAATTGGAGTTATATTAATAAATATCATGACACATCCAAGCTTTATAATGGCAGTGAACGGGACCAACAAGTATGAACTGAAGAAAATGTCTCCATCCACATCCATCCATCATAAATGGTACTCCACACAGCTCCGGGGGGTTAATAAAGGCCTTCTAAAGCGAAGCGATGCGTTTGTGTAAGAAAAATGTCCATATTTAACAAGTTATGAAGTAAAATATCTAGCTTCCACCAGACCACCTTCCGTATTCAACTTACTGAAAAAACGAAACTGGCATTGCGTCAGTTAAGCTTTTTCCGTAAGTTAAATAGGGAAGACGTAGCGTAAGCTTTTTGAACTGTGAGAGATGGAAGCTAGATATTTTACTTCATAACTTGTTAAAGGAACACTCTACTTTTTTTGAAAATAGGCTCATTTTCCAACTCCCCTAGAGTTAAACAGTTAAGTTTTACCATTTTCGAATCCATTCAGCCGATCTCCGGCTCTGGCGGTACCACTTTTAGCATAGCTTAGCATAGTTCATTGAATCTGATTAGATTAAGCCGATATGGCTAGGAACTATACTCTCATTCCGGCGTAATGATCAAGGAACTTTGCCGTACCATGCTAACGGTCTAATCAGATTCAATGAACTATGCTAAGCTATGCTAAAAGTGGTACCACCAGACCCGGAGATCGGCTGAATGGATTCGAAAATGGTAAAACTCAACTGTTTAACGCTAGGGGAGTTGGAAAGTGAGCCTATTTTCAAAAAAAAAGTGGAGTGTTCCTTTAAATATGGATATTTTTCTTTCACAAACGCATCGCTTCGCTTCAGAAGGCCTTTATTAACCCTCCAGAGCCGTGTGGATTACATTTATGATGGATGGATGTGGAATGTGGATGGAGGCACTTTCTTCAGCTTCATGCTCGTTGGTCCCGTTTACTGCCATTATAAAGCTCGGATGCGTCAGGATATTTATTAATATATCTCTGATTGTGTTCATCAGAAAGAAGAAAGCCATATACACCTAGGATGGCTTGAGGGCGAGTAAAGCTAATTTTCATTTTAAAGTGAACTAATGCTTTAAGAAATATATTACTAGAGTAGAATGTATTTCTCAATGTAATAATAATACAATTATTAAAACTTTATTTTTTAAGGAATTAAAAAAAAGGAATTGTTTAATTTTCATTTGATGGAAAAATAAGAATTTGTGAAAAAACTAAAACAGATTTCATAAGGCCCCAGACATAATCTGTCACACTATTATATATGTGTATTTGTGGTGTTGTATGTTCAGGTTTATCAATACTTCAGCTGTATTCCAGAGGACAAGGTTCCATACGTGAACAGCCCAGGAGAACGATATCGTATTAAACAGCTCTTACACCAGCTGCCAGCTCATGACAGTGAGGTAAAACTCCTTATATCCTTAGACTCGTCTCTGGATGCTCTTCATGTTTGACATGTTTTCATGAATGAATTTCATCATCCATATTGGCCTGAATACAGTAATAACGTTGATAATGTCATGTTGTAAGTCTGTGTTTGTCTTGTGTGAGCTGTAACAGTATTGTAAAAAATGTGTGTGTGTGTGTGCAGCCTCAGTACTGTAACTCTCTGGATGAAGAAGAGAAGAAAGAATTGAGGTTATTCAGCCAGCAGAGGAAGAGAGAGAATCTGGGCCGTGGCATTGTACGACTTTTTCCGGTCACCATGACAGGAGCCATCTGTCAACAGGTAAAGAAAGAGAGAGACAAAAATGGCACAGTCTGCTGATGAGATCAGTCCAGATGCATCTTTTCAACTGTAACATCACCTTGAAATGACAACTGACTGCTTCCGTGCCTCGGAAATAGTGCATACTTAGCTGAGTATCACTTCAGCTCAAGTGTGGAGTTTGTGTAGAAGTACTTGAGCTGAAGAGGCACTCGTCTAGCATGTGGTTTCTGGAAACTTTTTGATATGCTGTGATAAATTTAAACTCCAGCCTGGCCAGTGCCAAGACAGATACCATATGTACTAGATAAAACCGCATACTTTCCATACGCCCCCTGCGATATTTCATGTGTTTTGCCACATTTCAACACCCATAATGCACTCCAGCTGATGAGTAGCTGCCAAGAGGGTGTGACTGTGTTGAGAAGAGGCGGATTATGTCTTGTTCTGTTGATTTGTGTGAATACCCAGTCTTTTTATGAAACACAGAAGTAACATAATTAGTATGTATCTTTCTATATGTATCTAGTATGTATCTTTCTTTCATATTTTTACTTGTGAAGTTTTTCATTTTGACTTTATTACAGCTTTTTATTATAGATTTGTCACTCTGCTAAAGAACAAGGACAAAGTTAA